>NC_059198.1:57947452-58022039 GCF_020615455.1 Coregonus clupeaformis | reverse complement strand
AATATATTATGTTATAGCTTGGTCTGACTAAAATCTTGTGCATGACCCATCTTGTGTGGGGCCTTTGGATTTAATACAATGCACAAAGACTTCTATCTTGTCGGCCTTATCAGCAGGTGGCTATGGACAACACCCACGCCATAGGTCTCTCAGTTCTCCCAACTCACGAAGTTATTGCTCTGAGGACATACACACACACACCCCCCACACACACACACACACACACACACACACACATCATCATTGTTAAACATACACACATACACACACACACACATACACACACATACACACACACACACACATACACACACACACACACACACATACACACACACACACACACACACACACACATCATCATTGTTAAACATACACACATACACACACACACACACACACACACACACACACACACACACACACACACACACACACACATACACACACACACGCACACACACACACACACACATCATCATTGTTAGCACACACACACAAAAACCCCCTTCTCTTAGGCTGAACATCTGAAGACAGAGAACCCGACTCAGAGCCAATGCAATGGAAGTGACCTCGACCAACTCATCAGGACCAATCAGAAGATCAGAACTACTAGAATCAACCTACTTTATTTTATTGTATAAAATGTCAGCACACAATGTTTAGGGGCTCGCTCTCTCAGATATCTCCCTACGAGGTTGACGAACGGGTCCGTGCACGCTATTTACAGATATCTTTACCTCTGAATAAACTGCCTCATATTATACAATTATCCACCTTGTCCGAAAGTCTCTACTTGGTCTCCGTTCTCCAGTAAACTTGTGATCATCAATCAACTTGGTAGCAGAGGGTGGTTTTCTAACTCTGAATTCGGTCCATAAAAGTTGATAGAGACAGGAGACAAGTAAGAGACGGATCTGAAAGGACGGGTGACCTGTCCGCAGGAGCAGCCGGGAATCCAGCTCGCCTCAGGAAACTGATCTAGACGGCCGTCAATACAAAGGTAAGCAGAACCTGTTAAAACAAAATCTGCATATTGTATTGTAGGATAAACCCAAATTATGATCAGTAGTACTGGGCGTGAGTATGGATTACTGATAAATTTATAACATATCTATTATGACTCAAAAGGCACAGCTATGTAAAGATATCTGAATTCTTTAGGTTCTTACTGTTGAAATGTGACTCTCTAGGGGAGGAGTCTAGTTACAGGTTGTGGTTCACGAGAGACGGACCCTTTTATTTTTTGCTGTTGATATCTGAAATCTTAGGTTTTTACTGTTGAAATGTGACTCTAAGAGAAGAAGTCTAGTTACAGTGGTTTTTTTCCTGTTGAAATGCGGCTTTCTAGTGAGGAGCCTATTACAGAGGTTTTGGTCCACAAGCGATGGACTCTTTTATTTGATCCACAAGAGAAGGATCTGGTGACTTGATAAAAGATTCAGATAGTCGGGTTGAGTTAATTCCGTGAGAATCCAAGTCCAGAAAAGGTTCTCCCGACTAGACGCCAGTTGAATGGTTTAAACGACTGGGAGTCTCCTTGAGGAGAATCAAAAAAAATAATAAAAAAATACAAGTTCAGATAGTCGGGCAATTTGGTTGACGTGGCACTCAACTATATGTACTGTGAGGAACTTAAACTGAATTCGTGTGTTGATGCTGATATGTAATGAAAATGTAATTGTTGAAATGATAACCTGAATGTTGTGTAAGATTGGCCGTTTCATGAGACTAACTAGTGGATAACTTTTAAGAGGACCACTGAGTCCTATTTTGCCTGTTATGTAGCCGCTGCGCTAAAAGCTGACTTGAACTTTTTCCCTCTTGGGGTGTTGGTATTTAAATAATTCCCAAAATTAAATTGATAATTATTTTGGGAGCGCTCGAGTTTGCTAATATATTGTTCCAAAAGGGCGATTCTGATACCTTTTGGGAAAATATATAATAACTCGAATACCTGAAAAACAATAATAACTTTTGCAAAATAATTCCCAAAATTAAATTGATAATTATTTTGGGAGCGCTCGAGTTTGCTAATATATTGTTCCAAAAGGGCGATTCTGATACCTTTTGGGAAAATATATAATAACTCGAATACCTGAAAAACAATAATAACTTTTGCAAAATAATTCCCAAAATTAAATTGATAATTATTTTGGGAGCGCTCGAGTTTGCTAATATATTGTTCCAAAAGGGCGATTCTGATACCTTTTGGGAAAATATATAATAACTCGAATACCTGAAAAAACAATAATAACTTTTGCTAAATAAATCCCTAGAATTAGATTGATAATTATTTTAGGAGCGCTTGGGTTTGTTAATGTATTCTTCCAAAAGGGCGATTCTGATACCTTTTGGGAAAGTATATAATAGCTCGAGTACCTGAAAGACAATAATAACTTTTGCAAAATAATTCATGGGATTAAATTGATGATTGTTTTGGGAGCGCTCGGGTTTGTTAATATATTGTTCCAAAAGGGCGGTTCTGATACCTTTTGGGAAAATATATAATAATTCGAATAATTGAAAAACAATAATACCTTTTGCAAAATAATTCCTAATAATAAAGCATTGAACATTTTTTGTGTACGAGGGTGGGACATCAGAGATAAATCTCAGTCAGCGCCAAGAATACATTGCTGGATTCGGCCAGTGACGGGCTAAGAGCACCAAGATAGTCTAATAAACTGTATAACCATGGCAACCACTACCGTCCCAAAACTCAAATTTAATGAATATCTAGATCAAAGAATACAGGATAGAGCGGGAGGGAAAGAACAGTATAAGACAGTAAAGAAAGTGTGGGAGGGAGTGAAACTCAAATGGACACAGGCAGGTTACTTTAGCGGGGGTGCCCCGTCTAAAGGGCAACTCACCTCTATGGAGATAGAGCTAGGGGAGGCAGTGAGGGAAGGAACAGAAAGTGAAGTGAAAAGGAATAAGTCTCACTTATTCAAGAAGGAAGGGACTAAACACAGAGAGAGAGCAGAGGCTGAGCTAAGGATAGGTACGTGGGCAATTGAGGAAACACGACGAGCACACCCATACAAGAAACCAGACATGATGGGTGTGGTGATTGAACCCACAACTGAGACAACACCAATAGTGGGGACACAGTCCATGAGTGACATACCAGCGCCCTCAGCACCACTGTATCCGACCCTGCCACAGGAAGCGAAGAGCACACCACCCGCATACACACCCACTCCTCCAACTAACCCTTATAACCCATTCCTAAGTCCTGCAGTGGTACAAGCGCCTGTGTTCGTGGTGCAAGGAGGACACCTAGAGGGGAACATGGCACTAAGCGTAGGGCAAGGAGTACTTCACTGTGTGGAAGTCCGAGCCAACAGCGAGCCACAAGGACGAGAGGAGCCACACCCGGCCGGCGGAACCCAACCCAGACCCAGTCCCACAAGTGGGGGTTCCAACCCAGAGTCCCTGGTAATGATGACTCAAAACCAACCGTCAGATCTATACAGGAAAGGGGAGCATCTGGCCTAAGACAAGCAGCTGCACCCAATCAGCCTAAACCCAGACTCTTAGAATGGTTTGTCGAAAGGGGAAGTACCCAATCCATGACAGAAGGGGGTGCAGGGGACAATGAGCTTTGGGGGTCGATAGGGTCCGGCTCATTAAGAAGCTCACGGGGGGTCTCAATCGGGGACCCACCAAGTGAGGATGATGAAGGAGAACAAAGGAAGGAAGAAAAAACCTATGAGGCTGAGTGGGATGCGTGTCAGGGACAGGCGTCACATAACACCACCATAATAGAAGAAGCAGAGAAGGGGAAGACCTGGGCCTTGAAAGGGGGTGATGGTGGGGGGAAGTTGTTGACTTGCATGAACCCATCAGAAAATCTGCCAGACTCAGGGAAAGGGGATTGAACTCCCAAATGCCACTTAGACCAACAGCAGACCGACAACATGAAGAATACCAACCCTGGAAGATGACTGACCTGACCGCCCTGATGGATCAGATGCCCAGCCTCCATGGTGGAGCGTCTGCTTGGCTGTTGCAACTTCAAACCCTTACATCTGGATTTAGGCTTGCTCTGGCAGACATGAAGGCACTCTTGGCCAGGGCCACAGATCACACCACCATGATGGTACTGACAAGAGAGGCAGGTCTGGAAAAGAGCGGAGGTGTGACGCCACCGGAAGTCTATAGAACTGTGTTGTGGGAAGTTCTGAGGAGGGCATATCCTACCGAACGAAACCATGCAACACTGACCTCTTTACCATCGGCCCTGGGGAACAGCCAGCTGCCTACCTGGACAGGGCCAAAACCACCTGGAGAACGGTCCATGACGAACCATATGATCACTCCGACACCACGTGCAGCATGTGGAAAGAGATGGTGGTGAGCGGGACCCCAAGTGACGTTCGAACCAAACTAAGGGGAACTGTGGGATTAATGGCACTCCCTAGGGCGCAGTTTAGCTCCCATGTTCATCATCACATCACCCAATACAACAAAGACAAGGGAGGGGCGGAAACACATGTCCAATCCCTGCAGGTGCAGCTGCTCAAACTACAACTGAAAGAGGCACAGAAGGGAGATAAGCCAAAGAAACAGATGGTGGCTGAAGACCAACCTGACATTTCTCAAATAATTGAAAAAACTGTCTCACAAATGATACAAACACAACAGCCGCCTCCAACAACACTCCCAACGATCGCAATGGTGCCTCAGCCATACTATCAAGCACCAACTCCACCGTATCAGCCACCGGTGGCACCATACCAGACTCAATGGGGACAGCCAAGGCCACAAGGTAATAGGGGGGCCTGTTACAATTGTCATCAATATGGCCACTCTGTCAGATGGTGTCCATTACCACCTAGTCCGCAACAGCAACACTGGCTGGCAAACAGGGGTAGAGGTTATGCCTTCAGATCAAGAGGAGGCCCAAGACCGATGTACCAGCCACATGCTGCCCTACCAGCATATAACCACCCACAACAAGACCCAAACCAACAGCCTAACCAGCAGCCAGCTCCTACCTTCCAGGGCATGTCAGACGAATATCCTCCCTGGCCCTGAAGCTGCCCACCACCACAGAACGGGAATGGGGGTCAGCATTTTCCACTTCATACTGAACCAACTGTCATGTGTGAAGTGGAGGGAGTTACCCACCAATTTTTGGTAGATACAGGATGTACGTACTCTGCCATAAGATCTCGTCAACCACTCTCTTCGGAATCAATACAGGTGGTGGGGGTATCAGGAACACCCGAAGCACAAAACAAGACCATACCATTGCTCTTCCAATGGGGCCCTTCCAATTTGAAGCATCAATTCCTATATTGTCCCAACTGTCCAATCAACCTATTAGGAAGGGACCTATTGTGCAAACTGAAATGTTCAATCTACCTTACCGAAAAGGGTGTGGAGGTTTCCATTGATCCCATTACCTCCACACCAGTTCATCCAGTTAGGGTGCTGATGCTACCCATCATCCCAACCCCAGTGCTCTCCCTGACCCAAGAAATATACTGGTTGAAGTGCATTGAATCCGGCCAAGGAACCCCTGAGGTTCAATTCAAGTTCAACCAGCTGAGACAACTCATTTACACATTTCACCCATACAAGACTCCTCAAGCTGAAATCCACTGTACACTTAATGTGACTGATAATGATGTCAACCCATATACCGATGACTGGGATGAAAACATGATGCACCTGACACCAACAATCAGATGTTGTACCATAGTGTGTGGACAGGAAGGAGTGGCTGCTCCGGTTATCCTACCTTCCCATTTGAAATCCTGGTACCTACTGGGCGAAGAATCTGCTCCCCATGTTACACTGGCAGTTGGAAACGGTTTTGAAGCAAGGAGCCTTGGGCCTATGATCAGAAGAGCATCCAAACTCCAGTGGGAACCCACCCAAACTCCAGGAAGCAGGACCAAGAAACTTACACTCCTCACTTACCTGGACACCTGAAGCATCAACAGCATTTGCTCTCCTAAAAACCGATCTCTCGGTGGCAGCAGCTCTGACAGCACCCGACTACAAAAACAAATTTCATCTTGATGTTTCTGAAAAGGAGGGGTTCACTTCTTCCATCCTTTTTCAGAAACAAGAGGGGGAGAGAATAGTACTGATGTATCATTCCTCTAAGTTGGACCATATTGAAGCAGGTCAGACAACATGTTCCAGGTACGTGGCTGCAGTGGCAAAAGCTATTGAAAAAACCGCCCACCTGGTAATGTGCCACAAATTGGAAATCCATACGCATCATGGGGTTGCAGCATATCTGATGAGCAAGGAATTCACGTTCAGCGCTGAAAGAAAGAACAAAATCCAGAATAAATGCACCCAATCACACATTACTTTTGTCAACACCGACAAAAACATGGCAGACGCACTCAATGCAGAAGAAGGGTTGGCACACTCCTGCGAAGAGAGGGCGGCACAGGAACTGAAACTGCGACCAGACTTGGGAAACGAACCCCTTACCAATCCTGATCTATGGTTGTACACCGATGGATGCTGCTATAGAGGAGAAGAAGGGAACATAGCAGCATATGCAGTGGTACAGCAGCTTCCAGACGGGTCACACGTGACCCTGGAATCAGACATCATCCCACAACCTGCCTCAGCCCAACTAGCCGAGATCATTGGTTTGACTCAAGCCCTGGAAAAGGCTGAAGGAAAGACTGTGAACATCTACACTGACTCAGCATATGCTCATGGAGCAGTCCATACAGATGGACCACAATGGGTCAGACGTAACTTCACCACAACAGGAAACCTTCCGATCAAACACAAGGCACAAATGGAGAGACTGATAAAAGCAGTCTCACTACCTGAGCAGGTGGCCATCATGAAGTGCAAAGGACATCAGCAACTCAAGAACAAAGTCAGCGAGGGAAATGACGCAGCTGACAAAGCAGCCAAGAAAGCTGGGGGCTACACTCCAAGACAGATGGTGCTGCAGACTCAACCAGTTAGAACAGAACTCACAGACCAACACATAAAGGAACTACAATTCACAGCGGGCCCGTATGAGCACTCGGTATGGGGACAGATGGGAGCCACCAAAGGACCTGATGAACTTTGGAGATGCCATGACGGCAGGTTGGTGGCCCCAGCTAATCTCTGTCCCGAGCTGATACGTGATGCTCATGGGCCCACCCATGAAGGGAAACTCAAAACTTTACAGAAGGTTTCCCATATTTGGTGGCACCCACACATTAAGGACATGACAGACTTGTTTTGTGATGAGTGCAGCATTTGTGGCAGCCACAACCCAAAGAAACCTTTCCAAACACCCATGGGTTCATACCCAGTACCTAATGCATGTTTTCAGGACATTAGCATAGATTACACTGACATGGGGGCTGATAATGTAACTAATGGGAAAAGGTACTTATTGGTAATGGTAGATCGATTCTCCAAATGGGTTGAGGCAATACCAACAGCACGTGAGGATGCTAGGTCAGTTATTAAGTGGCTGCAGACTGAACTCATACCAAGGTATGGGGTTCCAAGACAAATTCGATCCGACAACGGGTCCCATTTCAGTAACCAACACCTGAGACAGGTGGAGGAGAGGTTCGGCATTGTGCACAAGTTTGGGTCTGTGTACCGGCCGCAATCTCAGGGCCTCGTGGAACGCGCCAATCAAACTTTGAAGGCTAAGATAGCCAAGGTATGTGCAGGTTCAAAGTTGACGTGGGTTGAAGCTCTGCTCCTGGCGTTGATGGCCATGAGAGCCTCTCCAGGAGCAGGCACCCATCTCTCTCCACATGAGATTATGACTGGTAGAGTCATGCCTGGTCCACCAAGGGAGGGAGGTCATATGCCCGCCCTTGATGTACAACAAATTGTAATGTCTGAATATGTGAGAAAACTAACGGAACTCTCTGCAGCTCTCTCCAGACAGATTCACAAGGTCCAAGAGGGGGAGCTGACGGGAGATCCGGCGCCGCTGAAGGTAAAGGTTGGCGACTGGGTAAGGATCAAGGTTCACAAAAGAAAGTGGCAAGATCCCAGGTGGACTGGACCGTACGAAGTGAAGGAGGTTACTTCACACTCAGTCCAGGTCAAAAGGTAAATCAGGCGCACCTTGGCACCACTTGACACATTGTACACCAGCACCAACTCCTTCCAGAACCCTGACTGAAGTCAGAAGTGATTTAATCACATTAAATTCGGATCAAATTCTTGACACCAACACTATCTGAATATGTGGAGGAGACTCCCATCTTCAGATACTGGAGGGGAAAAACAGAGGAGGGACAGACCACCATGGGAGAGACTGGGGTGCTCTGCTCCACTCCTTGTTTTGCTGATTGTAACTATTGGGGTTACTCTAGGAATCATACTCTGGTCAGTACAGCACATGACACAGACACCCATTACACCCACTAGTAAACCTAACGACACATTCAATGCCACAACCATACGTCCGACCAACCTGCACTCCGACACATTGAGCCCAGATCAGAATGTAAGCCACAGCCACCACGTAAATAAACGACAAGTTGTCTCTAACACCCTTTCCTGTGGGCCCAGACAATTGTATAGAAGCACCACATTATGTATACCCTTTAATGTTACCACTACTGCGACAGTGCCGTGGGTAGACTTCAGAGAACTTACCTACTACCGTGACTGGGACTGGTATATGACAGTGGGGGTCACCCATAGCGATTGGACTTGGACAAACTTGGTATGTGAGACTAATTATGACTGGTCCAGTTGCACCTCTACTACATTAGGAAAACAATGGAGGAAACTCTTGACTTTGACAAAAAACTCTAAAGGACTCAAATTTACTATCTATCCTGGTATTGCATTAGGCTGCCAGGACTTTAGACTTGCTCCTTATGTAAGCTGTACCACTGCACCAGTCCATTGGAATGTTCGAATTTGTCATATTAATAACACAAAAGCACAGGCTATTAATGAAAATGGTAATAAGAATAATTCTATTATTTTACTTACCACTCCACCTACTTTGGATGATGCAATCCTGACCGCTACAGGTGTCTCCGGCCTTTCTAACAACTGGCTCTTGTTGACTGAGGAAGCGGCAAAGGTGACTCATCAGAGTTGTGTGGTTTGTATGGGGGGCACGGCCATTGCTTCGCATTATCCCTGCCGCCATTACGCCAGAATGCTTCCTGTCTGTCATGAAACATGACAACCCTTCCGCCAATTGTACACTATGGGACGTAGTTCATCCCTTGGTTACTAAAGCAACTAAGAAACCAATTTTTTCCTATCAGGTGGCTAGAGCTAACTTTACCTGTGTTAATCTCACGAAAGGTCTACCATTGTTGGGTATGGTACCTGTTGGATGGTGTCGGTTTATCTATACGCCTAATGCTGAGTTTAAACCTGTTTCCAGGGCTGATGTCTGGTGGTGGTGTGGAGGCGTTCATCTGTTTGATGGACTGCCTGGAAATGCCACAGGCACCTGTGCACTAGTCTCTCTTTTGCTACCAATTTCTGTGTATCCAACAGGTGTTCAGGAGCTGGTGACCCATGTGTCTGACTTAATTCCTACCAGGACCAGGCGCGCTGTGGGCCCTACTCATGGGGACCCAACCTACATTGATGCAATTGGGGTCCCTAGGGGGGTACCAGATGAGTATAAATTGATTGACCAAGTAGCCGCAGGTTTTGAATCTTCATTTTGCTGGTGGTGCACAATTAATAAAAATGTTGACAGAATCAATTATGTCCATTTTAATGTTCAAAAATTAGGCAATTGGACACAACAAGGTTTTGAGGCGGTGCATGGCCAGTTGGCTGCGACCTCTCTCATGGCTTTCCAAAATCGTATTGCTGTCGACATGCTCCTGGCTGAAAAAGGAGGAGTATGTGCTATGTTTGGTGAACAATGTTGTACCTTTATTCCCAACAATACAGCCACAGATGGCAGCTTGACTGTCGCCCTGGAAGGGTTACGAACTCTTAATGGCAAAATGAAGAGCCACTCAGGGGTGGATACTTCAATGTGGGACTCTTGGATGGATGCGTTTGGTAAATATAAAACGCTTGTTTCTTCTATACTTGTATCCATCTCTGTTTTTGCTGCAATTCTAGTGCTTTGTGGATGCTGTTGCATTCCATGCATACGGACGCTGACAACCAGGATTATAACCACCGCTATTGATCCACATCCTGCAGATAACGGTCAGATGTTTCCTTTGCTTGCTATTGACGATGCTGACCAAGGATATCTGGATGATGAATAGCATTTAAGCTTTTTGTCACGTCTCTTGTGAGACGTGAAGAGGGGGAATGTAAAACTTTATCCTCTGATAAAGTTTTCCCTATTTTGCCAATTGCAGCATTTAAGCTTTTTGTCACGTCTCTTGTGAGACGTGAAGAGGGGGAATGTAAAACTTTATCTTCTGATAAAGTTTTCCCTATTTTGCCAATTGCATTATTAAGCTTGTGTCACGTCTCTTGTGAGACGTGAAGAGGGGGAATGTAAAACTTTATCCTCTGATAAAGTTTTCCCTATTTTGCCAATTGCAGCATTTAAGCTTTTTGTCACGTCTCTTGTGAGACGTGAAGAGGGGGAATGTAAAACTTTATCCTCTGATAAAGTTTTCCCTATTTTGCCAATTGCAGCATTTAAGCTTTTTGTCACGTCTCTTGTGAGACGTGAAGAGGGGGAATGTAAAACTTTATCTTCTGATAAAGTTTTCCCTATTTTGCCAATTACACTGTTAGCTTGTGTCACGTCTTAAGTTTTCCTTCTTTACTGTTACTTGGTCACGTCTCTGGGGAGACGTGAAGAGAGGGATTTGTCGTAGTAAATATATTATGTTATAGCTTGGTCTGACTAAAATCTTGTGCATGACCCATCTTGTGTGGGGCCTTTGGATTTAATACAATGCACAAAGACTTCTATCTTGTCGGCCTTATCAGCAGGTGGCTATGGACAACACCCACGCCATAGGTCTCTCAGTTCTCCCAACTCACAAAGTTATTGCTCTGAGGACATACACACACACACCCCCACACACACACACACATACACACACACACACACACACACATCATCATTGTTAAACATACACACATACACACACACACACATACACACACATACACACACACACACATACACACACACACACACACACACACACACATACACACACGCACACACACACACACACACACATCATCATTGTTAAACATACACACAACACACACACACACTACACACACATACACACACACACACATACACACACACACACACACACACACACACACACATACACACACGCACACACACACACACACACATCATCATTGTTAAGCACACACACACAAAAACCCCCTTCTCTTAGGCTGAACATCTGAAGACAGAGAACCCGACTCAGAGCCAATGCAATGGAAGTGACCTCGACCAACTCATCAGGACCAATCAGAAGATCAGAACTACTAGAATCAACCTACTTTATTTTATTGTATAAAATGTCAGCACACAATGTTTAGGGGCTCGCTCTCTCAGATATCTCCCTACGAGGTTGACGAACGGGTCCGTGCACGCTATTTACAGATATCTTTACCTCTGAATAAACTGCCTCATATTATACAATTATCCACCTTGTCCGAAAGTCTCTACTTGGTCTCCGTTCTCCAGTAAACTTGTGATCATCAACAAGTGCAACATTGTATCAAATCATCAACTGGATCTGGCCCAAAGCTGTTGCTAGCGAACTTGCAACATTGTATCAACTAGCCTATTCCGGGCCCACCGCTATGACGTTTCCACTGGCTATATGGGATCATCAGATAATGATATTTTGCTCTTTCACACCGAGGCTTGGTGATTATCGAGGCCGGGATTGTTGGAATTATTTTTCAAATACGGAGGAACTCACTCACAATGGATGCTAAAAAAAAAACACTTAGTTTGCTTGTGTGAGGTGAAGAAAAAATGAATGAGAAACTCAAATTATTAGTGGTGGACGTGGTGAGTTAAGTCAATCAGACATTGCCAAATGAGCACTTTCCTATATGCATGCATTCTGGAGAGAGATGCACCATATCTTCGCCACACATCCCTCCCCTTCTTCTTGATGCAACATTTTAAATTATACTCAAAACACATTAACTTCACACATATTTTAGATGCTTTTCACTGACAGCGCAACTCAATCAGCTAGACATATTGTCACGTGCGCTGCCCCAATTGTGGGCTTCCCAAATAGGCATAGTCCTACACACGTGATTTAAAACGATCCACAGCTATTAAAAAATAATAAAAAAGAAGTTAATGATCCTCTGTGGCTAAGTCATGCTCCCTGGTGAAGTATTTTGAGTGTTTTTATTTAGACAGGAGTAATTATATAATTTTTGCAAAACATAAATTTACTTGAGGGCAATCCAGCATCCGCCAACTTTCCTTTCCAATTCGCAAGAGGCTGAAACCAGAGATTTGTATATAATGACGAGATGCTCATTTGACAATGGGCGTCTTTGTCCCAAATGCGGGAAGGCAGGCGACAAGCTTAGGTCTGCATATTATTCCCACAGAAACGCATTGGGCTTATACTGGACAGATTTTGGCGAGAGTGAGCCCTCTCCCTTTGACTCTTCCTCTCTGCTGAAACAATATCACTGGAGAAAGCATCCGAGTGAGCGAAACAGCGCCCCTATATATGTAGCCCATGTATCTTGAGCTGTCGGCAAGACATATTACGACATGCCATACTATTTTGGTCCAGACAGCATCAGATACATGGTTTACACATACTGAGACAGAGGGGCGCTGTTTTGCTCGAGCCGATGCTTTAACTGAGATTGATGTCTTTCTGTCGGCACGTGTCTAGGTCAAATAACTGCTCAATATTTCAATATTTTATTTGATTGGGCAAGGAGGTACGGTAGGGCGGAGCAAGCCCCTTAATGCCCGCCCATAACGCTGGCCCTGCAAACTGAGCTAATTGATCAGTTCAATGATTGCCTAAATTCAACACACCTGATCTTCCAGTTCAGTTAAATCAAAAACATGAAGTGCTTGCAGCACACAGTGAAATATATTTTCCCTAACCAGAAATATTGTATTTTCAATTGTTTGAAGCTTGTGTACAAAACAGAAAGTAACAGGCAAAAATGAAACTTAAGAACTGGAAGCATAGAAATAGTGCACATAGAACAGATCTACCCCTTCTTAGACTTGCTTTCAATGAGAATGACAGATCTATAACACACATTTATATGTGAATTTGGTCCGGTTGCCCAAAAAGTGACATATTGCAGCTTTAATTGAGGGGAAGTGACATAATGCGAGCATCCTGTTAATGGGGAGCCACCTAATTCATTGCTCTACGATCATATTAGTTTATGTTGATGGTTTGTTTGACCGGTGTACCATAGTTGATGTTGTTGACCTGTCTCTACTGTACCCTGTGGTGCCAGACCATGGTATTGTTTCTGATCTGTCTGGTTTTAAAGGCATGGGTTACGCTCCACATGAGGAAATGCCCTACTGATCTACTGATGATATCAAATAAAAGAGGTTACTTCTCATACCATGTTGGCTAGTGTGTTGGTGTTAGGTAGTGTTAGTCAAATCAAATAAAATTTTATTGGCCACATGCGCCGAATACAACAGGTGCAGACATTACAGTGAAATGCTTACTTACAGCCCTTAACCAACAGTGGATTTATTTTTAATAAAAAAGTAGAATAAAACAACAGTGTTGAGAAAAAAAGAGCAGAAGTAAAATAAAATAACAGTAGGGAGGCTATATATACAGGGGGGTACCGGTGCAGAGTCAATGTGCGGGGCCACCGGCTAGTTGAGGTAGTTGAAGTAATATGTACAGTGGGGAAAAAAAGTATTTAGTCAGCCACCAATTGTGCAAGTTCTCCCACTTAAAAAGATGAGAGAGGCCTGTAATTTTCATCATAGGTACACGTCAACTATGACAGACAAATTGAGATTTTCTTTCTCCAGAAAATCTATTGTAGGATTTTTAATGAATTTATTTGCAAATTATGGTGGAAAATAACTATTTGGTCACCTACAAACAAGCAAGATTTCTGGCTCTCACAGACCTGTAACGTCTTCTTTAAGAGGCTCCTATGTCCTCCACTCGTTACCTGTATTAATGGCACCTGTTTGAACTTGTTATCAGTATAAAAGACACCTGTCCACAACCTCAAACAGTCACACTCCAAACTCCACTATGGCCAAGACCAAAGAGATGTCAAAGGACACCAGAAACAAAATTGTAGACCTGCACCAGGCTGGGAAGACTGAATCTGTAATAGGTAAGCAGCTTGGTTTGAAGAAATCAAATGTGGGAGCAATTATTAGGAAATGGAAGACATACAAGACCACTGATAATCTCCCTCGATCTGGGGCTCCACGCAAGATCTCACCCCGTGGGGTCAAAATGATCACAAGAACGGTGAGCAAAAATCCCAGAACCACACGGGGGGACCTAGTGAATGACCTGCAGAGAGCTGGGACCAAAGTAACAAAGCCTACCATCAGTAACACTACACCGCCAGGGACTCAAATCCTGCAGTGACAGACGTGTCCCCCTGCTTAAGCCAGTACATGTCCAGGCCCGTCTGAAGTTTGCTAGAGTGCATTTGGATGATCCAGAAGAGGATTGGGAGAATGTCATATGGTCAGATGAAACCAAAATATAACTTTTTGGTAAAAACTCAACTCGTCGTGTTTGGAGGACAAAGAATGCTGAGTTGCATCCAAAGAACACCATACCTACTGTGAAGCATGGGGGTGGAAACATCATGCTTTGGGGCTGTTTTTCTGCAAAGGGACCAGGACGACTGATCTGTGTAAAGGAAAGAATGAATGGGGCCATGTATCATGAGATTTTTAGTGAAAACCTCCTTCCATCAGCAAGGGCATTGAAGATGAAACGTGGCTGGGTCTTTCAGCATGACAATGATCCCAAACACACCGCCCGGGCAACGAAGGAGTGGCTTCGTAAGAAGCATTTCAAGGTCCTGGAGTGGCCTAGCCAGTCTCCAGATCTCAACCCCATAGAAAATCTTTGGAGGGAGTTGAAAGTCCGTGTTGCCCAGCGACAGCCCCAAAACATCACTGCTCTAGAGGAGATCTGCATGGAGGAATGGGCCAAAATACCAGCAACAGTGTGTGAAAACCTTGTGAAGACTTACAGAAAACGTTTGACCTGTGTCATTGCCAACAAAGGGTATATAATAAAGTATTGAGAAACTTTTGTTATTTGACCAAATACTTATTTTCCACCATAATTTGCAAATAAATTCATTAAAAATCCTACAATTTTTTTTCTTCTAATTTTGTCTGTCATAGTTGACGTGTACCTATGATGAAAATTACAGGCCTCTCTCATCTTTTTAAGTGGGAGAACTTGCACAATTGGTGGCTGACTAAATACTTTTTCCCCCCACTGTACATGTGGGTAGAGTTAAAGTGACTATGCATAAATAATTAACAGAGTAGCAGCAGCGTAAAAAGATGGGGTGGGGGGGGGGGCAGTGCAAATAGTCTGGGTAGCCATGATTAGCTATTCAGGAGTGTTATGGCTTGGGGGTAGAAGCTGTTGAGAAGTCTTTTGGACCTAGACTTGGCACTCGGGTACCGCTTGCCGTGCGGTAGCAGAGAGAACAGTCTATGACTAGGGTGGCTGGAGTCTTTGACAATTTTGAGGGCCTTCCTCTGACACCGCCTGGTATAGAGGTCCTGGATGGCAGGATGCTTGGCCCCAGTGATGTACTGGGCCGTACGCAATACCCTCTGTAGTGCCTTGCGGTCGGAGGCCAAGCAGTTGCCATACCAGGCGGTGATGCAACCAGTCAGGATGCTCTCGATGGTGCAGCTGTATAATTTTTTGAGGATCTGAGGACCCATGCCAAATCTTTTCAGTCTCCTGAGGGGGAATAGGCTTTGTCGTGCCCTCATCACGACTGTCTTGGTGTGTTTGGACCATGATAGTTTGTTGGTGATGTGGACACCAAGGAACTTGAAGCTCTCAACCTGTTCCACTACAGCCCCGTCGATGAGAATGGGGGTGTGCTCAGTCCTCTTTTTTTTCCTGTAGTCCACAATCATCTCCTTTGTCTTGGTCACGTTGAGGGAGAGGTTGTTATCCTGGCACCACACGGCCAGGTCTCTGACCTCCTCCCTATAGGCTGTCTCATCGTTGTCGGTGATCAGGCCTACCACTGTTGTGTCGTCGGCAAACTTAATGATGGTGTTGGAGTCGTGCCTGGCCATGCAGTCATGGGTGAACAGGGAGTACAGGAGGGGACTGAGCACGCACCCCTGAGGGGCCCCCGTGTTGAGGATCAGTGTGGCAGATGTGTTGTTACCTACTCTTACCACCTGGGGGCGGCCCGTCAGGAAGTCCAGGATCCAGTTGCAGAGGGAGGTGTTTAGTCCCAGGATCCTTAGCTTAGTGATGAGCTTTGAGGGCACTATGGTGTTGAATGCTGAGCTGTAGTCAATTAATAGCATTCTCACGTAGGTGTTCGTCTTGTCCAGGTGGGAAAGGGCAGTGTGGAGTGCAATAGAGATTGCATCATCTGTGGATCTGTTGGGGCGGTATGCAAATTGGAGTGGGTCTAGGGTTTCTGGGATAATGGTGTTGATGTGAGCCATGACCAGCCTTTCAAAGCACTTCATGGCTACAGACGTCAGTGCTACGGGTCGTTAGTCATTTAGGCAGGTTATCTTAGAGTCCTTGGGCACGGGGACTATGGTGGTCTGCTTGAAACATGTTGGTATTACAGACTCAGTCAGGGACATGTTGAAAATGTCAGTTAAGACACTTGCCAGTTGGTCAGCACATGCTCGGAGTACACGTCCTGGTAATCCGTCTGGCCCTGCGGCCTTGTGAATGTTGACCTGCTTAAAAGTCTTACTCACATCGGCTACGGAGAGCGTGATCACATAGTCATCCAGAACAGCTGGTGCTCTCATGCATGCTTCAGTGTTGCTTGCCTCGAAGCGAGCATAGAAGTGGTTTAGCTCGTCTGGAAGTCTTGTGTCACTGGGCAGCTTGCGGCTGTGCTTCCCTTTGTAGTCTGTAATCGTTTTCAAGCCCTGCCACATCCGACGAGCGTCAGAGCCGGTGTAGTATGATTCAATCTTAGTCCTGTATTGACTCTTTGCCTGTTTGATGGTTCGTCGGAGGGCATAGTGGGATTTCTTATAAGCGTCCGGGTTAAAGTCCCGCTCCTTGAAAGCGGCAGCTCTACCCTTTAGCTCAGTGCGGATGTTTCCTGTAATCCATGGCTTCTGGTTGGGGTATGTACGTACGGTCACTGTGGGGACGACATCATCGATGCACTTATTGATGAAGCCAGTGACTGATGTGGTGTACTCCTCAATGTGTCCCAGAACATGTTCCAGTCTGTGCTAGCAAAACCGTCCTGTAGCTTAGCATCTGCGTCATCTGACCACTTTTTTATTAACCGAGTCACTGGTGCTTCCTGCTTTAGTTTTTGCTTATTAGCAGGAATCAGGAGGGTAGAGTTATGGTCAGATTTGCCAAATGGAGGGCGAGGGAGAGCTTTGTATGCGTCTCTGTGTGTGGAGTAAAGGTGGTCTAGAGTTTTTTTTCCTCTGGCTGCACATTTAACATGCTGGTAGAAATTAGGTAGAACGGATTTAAGTTTCCCTGCATTAAAGTCCCCGGCCACTAGGAGCGCTGCCTCTGGATGAGCGTTTTCCTGTTGACTTATGGCCTTATACAGCTCATTCAGTGCAATCTTAATGCCAGCATTGGTTTGTGGTGGTAAATAGACAGCTATGAAAAATATAGATGAAAACTCTCTTGGTAAATAGTGTGGTCTACAGCTTATCATAAGATACTCTACCTCAGGCGAGCAAAACCTTGAGACTTCCTTAGTATTTGATTTTGTGCACCAGCTGTTGTTTACAAATATACACAGACCACCACCCCTTGTCTTACCGGAGTCAGCCGTTCTATCCTGCCGATGTAGCGTATAGCCCGCTAGCTGTATGTTATCCATGTTGTCGTTCAGCCACGGCTCGGTGAAACATAAGATATTACAGTTTTAAATGTCCCGTTGGTAGGATAACCGTAATCTTAGGTCATCCAATTTATTCTCCAATGATTGATGATTGGCTAATAGGATTGATGGGAGCGGCAGTTTACTCGCTGTCGGATCCTTACAAGGCACTCCGACCTACGTCCACGATATCTCCGTCTCTTCCTCATGCGAATGACAGGGATTTGGGCCTTGTCGGGTGTCTGTAGGATATCCTTCGCGGCCGCCTCGTTGAAGAAAAAATCTTCGTCCAATACGAGGTGAGTAATCGCTGTCCTGATATCCAGAAGCTCTTTTTGGTTATAAGAGACGATGGCAGAAACATTATGTACAAAATATGACGTAAATGTAAATAAATTACAAATAACGCGGAAAAACACACATAATAGTACAATTGGTTAGAGGGCTGTAAAACGGCAGCCATCTTCTCTGGCGACACGCTTATTATTATTAATCTATCTATTATTATTATTATGTTAGTGGCTCTTTAGCTTGGTAGTAATGCATCTTACATGAGTACAGTCTATTTAGTTATTACCTGTGTATTAATAGGCAGGATTGTCCAAATCTCTCACCTGTTAGGTACAGAGGTGATCCTTGCAGATATTTAACAGGTCAATCTTGCCTACTTCCACCCAGGCCTGCTTTAGGTAAACAGGGCTGGCCAGGACTATTCAAGGGTCAGTGTTAATGCCCCTGTCAGACAGATAGGTCAAAGCAGCAGAGGCAGGCCATAACCTTTAACCCCACAAGAGCAAGCCGTGGCAGGCATGCCTTAACATTTAACCCCACAAGAGCAAGCAGTGGCAGGCATGCCTTAATCTTTAACCCCACAAGAGCAAGCAGAGGCAGGCAGGCAGGCCTTAACCTTTAACCCCACAAGAGCAAGTAGTGGCAGGCAGGCCTTAATCTTTAACCCCACAAGAGCAACCAGAGGCAGGCAGGCAGGCCTTAATCATTAACCCCACAAGAGTAAGCAGAGGCGATGTGGGAGAAAATCCAGTCAGATCACAGTGAAACACACGGTGCATTTATTTCAAACAATGTAGGTAGAAACAAAAAGTCCATACAAAAATAACATTACACCACAATACCATGATTTTTTTATATAATTTATAAAAACATCACTTTTAATACAATTTAAATGTTCCAAGTCTTTTATTTTAGCTGCTCAGTTATGTCAGCACTGCAATACAAATGGACAAGACACTGACACAAACCAGGAGCTACATTGAAGAGTTCTAACAGCATGTGACTGGTTATAGCAGGTTATGAATGCCCTCTGACTGCATTAAAATACAGAATCGTCATAGCAACACCACCATCCTTCATAAGGCACAGAAATAGAGAGCGGTGAAAGAGAAAGGGAGAAGGAAAGAGGGAGAAAGAATGAAAGGAGAGAGAGAGCAACAACAACAACCCCACTGATCAGCAGCATCATTATTCATCTCTTCAGTAATCTCTGTATGGTCCACCAGTGTTCTATTGTGTTTTCCAACCAAGATGGCCCCTAACCCACACTGTAATCAGATCTCAAGGAACTGGAGAGCTGTAAGAAACATGGTGTTGGCTCCACCTTGTCTTCACCGTCTATGCCAAAGCCTGTGATCCTGCAGCCTGGCTAGACTATACAACGGCAGAGGCAGAAGCAGTGTGTGGGGGGGAGGGGGTGGGATGATGTCAGTTGTCTGCCCCTTGTGGTCCATCTGGATGTGTGGCTGGGGAGACCCTGGAGGCCCTGTGTGTGAGGAGAGGGCCCTCTGGTGGTGGCTCAGAGACGAGGGTCGCAGGGCAGCGGGCGGAACGCCACCTCAATATTCTCCTCCATGATGATGTCATAGCGACACATCAGCGGCCTGGAGGGAGGTGAGAAAGAAGAGAGAAAGGGAGAGTTAGAGAAAGAAGGAGGGAGTATATGGTGAAGCCAGAAAAGAGGGGAAAGTGTGTGTAACTCAGGTGTGCGGTGGTCTCTCACCTGTCGGGTTGCTCCAGGGGGGCGAGGCGGATGCGGATCAGTCTGATTTTGTAGCGAGGGCCTATCACGTTTCCGGTAGCAATGCTGAGGGATATCTTCTGGATGGGTTGAAGGTCCTCGTCAAACTGGACCAAAAGATGGGTGGAGGTGTACTGCTCAAACCTGAACAGCTTACTGTGGAGGAGAGGAGAGAGAGTGAGAGGGATAGATAGAGGTCTTGCTGTCACAAATGTGTGCGCGTGTAAGCGTGCGAGACCTACCGGTCAATGCGTGCCTCAGTGACGTTCCTGCCACTGTGTAGTCTGAGGATGAGGACTCCCCAGCGTGGGTACTGGTTCCATGTCACCATGTCCACCATGTAGCTGGCCTCTACACACACACACACATGTGTTATATATACACACACATGCACAATGTGTCACACACAATGCATCTTTAAGAACTCACTGCTTCAAAAGCATTATGTACACTACATTTACAAAAGTATGTGGACACCTTCAAATTAGTGCATTCGGCTATTTCAGCCACAGCCGTTGCTGACAGGTGTATAAAATCGAGCACACTGCCATGCAATCTCCATAGACAAACATTGGCAGTAAAATGGCCTTACTGAAGAGCTCAGTGACTTTCAATGTGGCGCCGTCATTGGATGCCACCTTTCCAACAATTCAGTTCGTAAAATTTCTGCCCTGCTAGAGCTGCCCTGGTCAACTGTAAGTGCTGTTATTGTGAAGTGGAATCGTCTAGGAGCAACAACGGCTCAGCCGCGAAGTGTTAGTCCATACAAGCTCACAGAAGGGGACCGCCGAGTGCTGAAGCGCGCAGCGCGTAAAAATCATCTGTCCTCGGTTGCAACACTCACTACCGAGTTCCAAACTGCCTCTGGAAGCAATGTCAGCACAATAACTGTTCGTTGGGAGCTTCATGAAATGGGTTTCCATGGCTGAGCAGCCGCACACAAGCTTAAGATCACCATGCACAATGCCAAGCGTCGGCTGGAGTGGTGTAAAGCTCGCCACCATTGGACTCTGGAGCAATGGAAACGTGTTCTCTGGAGTGATGAATCACGCTTCACCATCTGGCAGTCCGACGGACAAATCTGGGTTTGGCGAAAGCTAGCTGCCCAAATGCATAGTGCCAACTGTTAAGTTTGGTGGAGGAAAGCCATCCCAGAAGAGTGGAGACTGTTATAGCAGCATAGTAGGGACCAACTCCATATTAATGCCCATGATTTTGGAATGAGATGTTCGACAATGTAGTGTATGTTAATCACTGATAGATAGTCAGGGGTGTGGAACTTACTTTTATAGGGCAACGTGGCAGTGGTGGTGAAGTATACCTTGGTCTGACCCAATCGCAACAGAATATCCCTCCACCTGCTGACGTCATAACCTGGGGCAGTAACCATGGATACAACTTCAGGACGGTTGGTATGGCAACCAAACTACTTGATCGATGATTTGTTGACAAGCATCTTTTCCCTTGTTTACGGATTGAGTGAGATTCTGGGTTGACCAGTGGGAAGGCTGTCCTCACCTAGCATAGGGCAGGGGGCGGGCGTAAAGACCTCACACTGCAGGCACTGGCCATCCAGGAAGTCGCTGTAGGAGGAGCAGGGGTAGGCTGTGAGGCTGCAGGTTCGGTTGAGAGCACACAGGTACAGGAACACAGAGCGCTGGTGGTCACAAATGAAATACGACTTCCCTACAAAAGAGAGAAGCGGTGAGTTATTACATGGGTAAGTATTTTACATTTACATTTTAGTCATTTAGCAGACGCTCTTATCCAGAGCGACTTACAGTTAGTGAGTGCATTCATTATTATATGTTTTTTTTTTATATATATATTTTTTCATACTGCCCCCCGTGGGAATCGAACCCACAACCCTGGCGTTGCAAACGCCATGCTCTACCAACTGAGCTACATCCCTGCCGGCCATTCCCTCCCCTACCCTGGACGACGCTGGGCCAATTGTGCGCCGTCGCATGGGTCTCCCGGTCGCGGCCGGCTACGACAGAGCCTGGATTCGAACCAGGATCTCTAGTGGCACAGCTAGCACTGCAATGCAGTGCCTTAGACCACTGCGCCACTCGGGAGACTTGTGTGTGTGTTTTAGACTCACCTGAGAAGATGGTCTTGGGGCAGCCTGGCTGGTCAGATCCTCCGTTGGCGTAGTAGTCAATATGGCCATGTTGACCTCTGAGACCAAACGCTGCATGAACAAATAGGAAGACAAAAACACACATCTAGAGAATCCCTCGCCCCACACACACACACACAGCATGTCAGTACTTACAGTTCATGTCAGTGTGTAGTACGTCTACAAACATTGCGTCTGAAGCGTCTAGTCTCTCCTCAGGTGTCGCTCCAGTGAACATGGGCCCCGCTGGGTCCAGACCTGGACAACAATTAATCAATTAATGACCCAATGAATGAATGAATCAATGAATGAATCAATTAATTAACCACTTAATACATACATTAATGGCTACATTATTTAATCAATGTATTAATCAATCAATGAAATAATAGCTTTAAAGGTTGCAGACAATCTTTATTTTTCCCTCTGTGTATCCTACCTGTGATGCGGCCGATCTTGCCCTTCAGGTTTGCTCCTACGAACCCAGCCAGGTGAGCTCCCAGACTCAACCCGATCAGGTGGACCGAACTCAGAGGCGCTCCCTCAGCCTACACACGCACACACACACACACACACACACACACACAGTGAACAATTAGCAACATTAACCCAAGACTCATAGAACAACTGAAGACTCACAGCAAACGAGCAACACTCCACAATCCCCCCTACCCCCACCGTCCCCCAATCCACACACCTGCATGTTGAGTATGAAGCCGGTCAGGTTGTTGGCAGCCTGTCGTGTGTTGGCCACAGCAGTGAAATAGTTGAGGTTAGCAGCTCCTCTGTTCCAGTCCACAACCAGGACGTTCATGTCCTCCTGCTCAGACAGCAGGTGGACGATATGGTCCACCCAGACCGGAGGGGCCCCGGTGGGCCTGTAACCATGGATGACGAAGGCCGTGGGCAGGGAGAGGTTGAAGAGTGGCTGGGAGGACAGCTGGTGGTGGTTCAACTCTCTGCCGCAGCGTAGGTTGTACCTGGAGGAAGGAGAAGGAGAATACTTTATTTAGAAAATGTCATTACTTTTTATCCAACTGCTGACACATACACACACATATACACATACACTACTGTTCAAAAGTTTGGGGTCACTTAGAAATGTCCTTGTTTTTTAAAGAAAAGCAATTTTTTTGTCCATAAAAATAACATAAAATTGATCAGAAATACAGTGTAGACATTGTTAATGTTGTAAATGGCTATTGTAGCTGGAAACTGCATATTTTTTTATGGAATATCTACATAGGCGTACAGAGGCCCATTATCAGCAACCATCAGTCCTGTGTTCCAATGGCAGGTTGTGTTTGCTAATCCAAGTTTATCATTTTAAAAGGCTAATTGATCATTAGAAAACCCTTTTGCAATTATGTTAGCACAGCTGAAAACTGTTGTGCTGATTTAAAGAAGCAATAAAACTGGCCTTCTTGAGACTAGTTGAGTATCTGGAGCAACAGCAATTGTGTGTTCGATTACAGCACTCTGGGATGCTGACCTTCTAGGCAGAGTTGCAAAGAAAAAGCCATATCTCAGACTGGCCAATAAAAAGAAAAGATTAAGATGGGCAGTCATTGCAACTCTGCCTAGAAGGTCAGCATCCCGCAGTCGCCTCTTCACTGTTGACGTTGAGACTGGTGTTTTGCGGGTACTATTTAATGAAGCTGCCAGTTGAGGACTCTAATGTATTTGTCTTCTTGCTCAGTTGTGCACCGGGGCCTCCCACTCCTCTTTCTATTCTGGTTAGAGCCAGTTTGCGCTGTTCTGTGAAGGGAGTAGTACACAGCGTTGTACGACATCTTCAGTTTCTTGGCAATTTCTCGCATGAAATAGCCTTCATTTCTCAGCACAAGAATAGACTGACGAGTTTCAGAAGAAAGTTATTTGTTTCTGGCCATTTTGAGCCTGTAATCGAACCCACAATTGCTGATGCTCCAGATACTCAACTAGTCTCAAGAAGGCCAGTTTTATTACATTTACATTACATTTTAGTCATTTAGCAGACGCTCTTATCCAGAGCGACTTACAGTTAGTGAGTGCATAAATGTTTCATACTGGCCCCCCGTGGGAAACGAACCCACAACCCTGGCGTTGCCAGCGCCATGCTCTACCAACTGAGCTACAGGGGAGTGTCGCTGCACAGCTATTTTCAGGTCTCTCCAGAGTTGTTTGATCGGGTTCAAGTCCGGGCTCTGGCTGGGCCACTCAAGGACATTCAGAGACTTGTCACGAAGCCACTCCTGCGTTGTCTTGGCTGTGTGCTTAGGGTCGTTGTCCTGTTGGAAGGTGAACCTTTGACCCTGTCTGAAGTCCTGAGCGCTCTGGAGCAGGTTTTCATCAAGGATCTCTCTGTACTTTGCTCCGTTCATCTTTGCCTCGATCCTGACTAGTCTCCCAGTCCCTGCCGCTGAAAAACATCCCCACAGCATGATGCTGCCACCACCATGCTTCACCGTAGGGATGGTGCCAGGTTTCCTCCAGACGTGACGCTTGGCATTCAGGCCAAAGAGTTCAATCTTGGTTTCATCAGACCAGAGAATCTTGTTTCTCATGGTCTGAGTCCTTTAGGTACCTTTAGGCAAATTCCAAGCAGGCTGTCATGTGCCTTTTACTGAGGAGTGGCTTCCGTATGGCCACTCTACCATAAAGGCCTGATTGGTGAAGTGCTGCAGAGATGGTTGTCCTTCTGGAAGGTTCTCCCATCTCCACAGAGGAGCTCTGGAGCTCTGTCAGAGTGATCATCAGGTTCTTGGTCACCTCCCTGACCAAGGGCCTTCTCCCCCGATTGCTCAGTTTGTCTGGGCGGCCAGCTCTAGGAAGAGTCTTGGTGGTTCCAAACTTCTTCCATTTAAGAATAATGGAGGCCACTGTGTTCTTGGGGACCTTCAATGCTGCAGAAATGTTTTGGCACCCTTCCCCAGATCTCTGCCTCGACACAATCCTGTCTCTGAGTTCTACGGACAATTCCTTCGACCTCATGGGTTGGTTTTTGCTCTGACATGTACTGTCAACTGTGGGACCTTATATACAGTACCAGTCAAAAGCTTGGACACACCCACTCATCCAAGGGTCCTTCTTCACTTTTACTGTTTTCTACATTGTAGAACAACAGTGAAGACATCAAAACCACGAAACAACACATATGGAATCATGTAGCAACCAAAAAAGTGTGAATGAAACTCAGCATATGAAACTCAGCACACTCCTTCAAGACTGTTGGAAAAGCATTCCAGGTAAAGCTGATTGAGAGAATACCAAGAGTGTGCTAAGCTGTCATCAAGGCACAGGGTGGCTACTTTGAAGAATATAAAATATATTTTGATTTGTTTAACACTTTTTAGGTTACTACATGATTCCATGTGTCACTTCATAGTTTCGATGTCCTCACCACCACTCTACAATGTAGAAAACAGTAAAAAAATAAAGAAAATGCCTTGAATGAGTAGGTGTGTCCAAACTTCCGACCGGCACTGTACATCAGGGCTATCCAACCCTGTTCCTGGAAAGCTACCGTCCCGCCGGTTTTCACTCCAACCCCAATCCAGCACACCTGATTCAAATACTTAGATGGTTGATAAGCTGAACCAGGTTAATTACAACTGGGGTTGGAGTGAAAACCCACAGGAGGATAGCTCTCCAGGAACAGGGAAGGAAACCGCTGTTCTACATGGTCTTATGCTGTGCCACACGGGCTGCATTTATACAGGTAGCCCAATTCTGATATTTGCTCCACTAATTGGTCCTAATCACAAGACCAATTAGGGGAAAAAAGATCTGAACTGGGCTGTCCTTTCTCCAGCTTCGGTACACTGGCAATGGTGGGCTGGGGAAGCTGAGACTCTTTGTGCTTATGGCGATGAGCTTGTCCTGTCTGCAGTGAACGGCCAGCTGGATAAGAATCTGCCGAAAGTGGTGTAGGGGTTCTTAACCACCAACTGTTTGGTCCTCTTGCAGAAGATTTGCTGGTACTGCACGTCTCCTGGAAAAACATGGTATTATTGCTTCTTTAATCAGCACAACAGTTTTCAGCTGTGCCAACATAATTGCAAAAGGGTTTTCTAATGATCAATTAGCCTTTTTAAATGATAAACTTGGATTAGCAAACACAATGTGCCATTGAAACACAGGACTGATGGTTGCTGATAATGGTCCTCTGTATGCCTATGTAGATATTCCATTAAAATCAGCCATTTCCAGCTACAATAGCCATTTACAACATTAACAATGTCTACACTGTATTTCTGATCAATTTGATGTTATTTCGAAAACAAGGACATTTCTAAGTGACCCCAAACTTTTGAACGGTAGTGTACACACAATGAGCCTGTCCTCAAATAGCTCCTCCCACCAGCCTTCCCTGACACACACACACACTCTCTCTCTCTTTCTCTGTCTAACCTACTTGGTGTAGAGCAGCAGCTTGACGTTCAGGGTGGTCCCGAGGAAGCACTCATGGAAGTCCAGGTCTGTAAAGTCATCACACAGTGCACCTACACCACTATCCTGGCCTGGGGAGAGAAGGCGGAGGAGGAGGGGGTTATACAGTGTGTGTGTCAGAGAAGGCTGGTGGGAGGAGCTATAGGAGGATGGGCTCATTGTATTGGGTGGAATGGAATATTGGAACAGAGTCAAACAAGTTGTTGCCATACATTTGATGTGTTTGATACCGTTCCATTAATTCCATTCCAGCCATTAATAATAATAATATGCCATTTAGCAGACGCTTTTATCCATTTTTACGTATGGGTGGTCCCGGGGATCGAACCCACTACCCTGGCGTTACAAGCGCCATGCTGTACCAATTGAGCTACAGAGCCCATGCTCTCCTATGGCTCCTCCCCCAGCCTCCTCTGCTGTGTGTGTGTATGTTCAGTGATACCTTGCTAGCCCTGGGTCAGGGTCAGGTCATTCTCTGCTCTTACTGTAAACCCCAACTTCTTCTTCTTTCCCATTGCATTTAAACATGATCAGGCAGCTGGTGAATGGTGAATGAAGATGAGCATTTATATAGACAGGCCAGTGTTTCTCTAACTCCTCTTTACATTATTCTTCACCCCTACCAGTGGTATTCAAAAAGAAAAAGTAAATGCAATTGGAATAAAGGTTATATTTGAAGAGTTTCATTCCAAAACACTATATTCATTTTCAGAAATGTTGGTAAATTAGCTTTTATTGTTTAACCCCTAAAAGTCTAAGCCGTTGGGGGAGCTAACATATGGAATTGTTTTAAGATGGTCATACCATGGATCATTTAGCTATTTGATTTCGAATTTTAGACCCCTTTAGGTATCCCCCAAAATATACAAAAATGATTGTAATAAAATAAAAAAATTTGACCATAGAAACACATTGAATAGCACATTCATAAATGGCAAAATAGACAGTAAAAAACATTATCATAAGGAATAAGGTGTTCAAGTGTCTGTCCTATATCTAGGAGATATAAAAAGTTCAGGAAATATTTTAGATTTTTTAAACATATTTAACCCCAAGTGAAGAGTGTTTACTGGTTAAATGGCCAGCTGTTTATAACTGGTAATGTCAGATAGATTAACAGTTTATGAACTTCTATGAGCACTTATGGCAGATCTCATGGCAGAGATTATAAACACATAATTAAACTGCTAGGGTTTTGATGTTTAGTGAGGCAACAGTTCCAAAATACTACAGATAACAACATACAATATAATTTCAGACTCCACCCACCTTTCTGTATATCTCTCTCTCTTTTTCTCTGTCTCTCCCTCACTCCTGCCATTTTGTTTTCCTGGTCTCATTGTTGATCTGAGTCAGAATGAGTGGAGGTTTTAAAACATCCAGTTTCATCCTCTCACCCAGTCTCCTCTTCGCCCCCTCCCCCAGCCATTGATCAGGTGAAAGGTTAAAAGTGCCTCACAGAACCTTGCTCTGGAAAGTTCTCCTCTGTGGTTTGTTGTGCTGTATGATATTGTAGTCTCCCTCCTTGGCTGCAGCCAGGCTTTGACTTTAGCCTTTTAGCATTAGCCACAGGATAGTTTTAGCATGTAGCATTGAGTGTCATGATTCGGTAGCATTACCATGTAGCTTGTTAGCGTTCACACCACAGCAGTTATTAGTGTTAGCAGTGGTGGAAAAAGCACTAAATTGTCATACTTGAGTAAAAGTAAAGTGAAAGTCACCCAGTAAAATACTACTTGAGTAAAAGTCTAAAAGCATTTGGTTTTAAATATACTTAAGTATCAAAAGTAAAAGTAAATGTATAAATCATTTCAAATTCCTTATATTAAGCAAACCAGACGGCACCATTTTCTTGTTTTTTAAATTTACGGATACCCAGGGGCACGCTCCAACACTCAGACATAATTTACAAACGAAGCATGTGTGTTTAGTGAGTCCGCCAGATCAGAGGCAGTAGGGATGACCAGGGACGTTCTCTTGATAAGTGCGTGAATTTAACCATTTTTCTGTCCTGCTAAGCATTAAAAATGTAACGAATACTTTTGGGTGTCAGTGAAAATGAATGGAGTAAAAAGTACATTATTTTCTTTAGGAATGTAGTCAAAAAATATAAATAGTAAAGTACATATACCAAAATAAACGACTTAAGTAGTACTTTAAAGTATTTTTACTTAAGTACTATACACTGTTGGTGTTAGCATGTAGGCTAGCGTTCAACGTCATGGCTAGAGGCTTTAGCAGTGATCCATGCTCTGTGATTAGCGGCATGTCCTCTGCTGCTGCTCTCAATTGGATCATACTGCTATAAAAAAGCAGTTCATCCCATCACAGCTTCCTCCCACCTCCTCCTATATGCAAGACGTGATTAGTGATTATGGGTGTCAGTCACACAGAGGGGTGGAGCAGAGGTCTGTGGCCCCAGTTCTCCTTCTCCACAATCACCCTCTCCTCTCTGTCACTCATGCATGACCTGGCTGTGAACACACACATGCATGTACACAAGTAAGCATGAATGCACACATACAGTGCTCTCAAAGACAGAACTGGAGCAGATAGGGAAGTTCCAGGCTGTTCTTTTACCTCTGAGTTCTCTCTGGCCCCTCTCTCTGTCTGTTCTGGAGGGAGTTTAGAGACATGTCTGTTCTGGAGGGAGTTTAGAGACATGTCTGTTCTGGAGGGAGTTTAGAGACATGTCTGTTCTGGAGGGAGTGTAGAAAGACATCTGCTGACAGATACGAGACAGAAAACAACAAATGTCTCTCTTTCTCTATCTCTCTCTGTAAACTGCACTCTTAGAAAAAAAGGTGCTATCTAGAACCAAAAAGGGTTCTTCGGCTGTCCCCATAGGAGTGTGTCCAGGGTAAGACCTGGGTTAGGGGGGATAGAGGGGAGACCTCACACAACTAGCTCAACCCACACCCACCCACACCACTGAGTTCACAGAAAAAGGAGTCTTACCTTTGCAGAGCGTGAGGAAGACCATCAAACCGAGGAGTCGCCAGAGTAACATCCTACAACCAAAAGAAAGAGGGAAAGAAGGAGGGAGAGATAGAGGAAGACCGGACGATACTAGAGGGAGCCTTGTCTGAGACAGGAAAGACTGGGAGCTCTTAGTAAAACAGAGAGAGCGGAGGGAGGGAGGGAGGGAGAAGAGAGGAGGGAGGGAGGGAGGGAGGGAGGGAGGGAGGGAGAAGGAGGAGGGAGGGAGAGAGAGGAGGGAGGGAGGGAGGGAGGGAGGGAGGGAGGGAGGGAGGGAGGGAGGGAGAAGAGGGAGGGAGCAGAGGGGAGGGAGCAAGGGAGGGAGGGAGAAGAGAGGAGGGAGGGAGAAGAGAGGAGGGAGGGAGGGAGGGAGGGAGAAGAGAGGAGGGAGAAGAGGGGAGGGAGCAGACAAGAGCTCACTGACAGTGAGGAGAGCAGAAAGAAAGAGAGATGTAGTCGTTGAGGTGTGTTGGGCTCTGGGTTACCCAGTGAAACACACTGCCAACACTGAACACACCACAGAGCTACATACCTCACTGACCTACACACATCACTGACCTACACACCCCACTGACCTACACACCCCACTGACCTACACACCCCACTGACCTACACACCCCACTGACCTACACACCCCACTGACCTACACACCCTACTGACCTACACACCCCACTGACCTACACACCCTACTGACCTACACACCCCACTGACCTACACACCCCACTGACCTACACACCTCACTGACCTACACACCCCACTGACCTACACACCCCACTGACCTACACACCTCACTGACCTACACACCCCACTGACCTACACACCTCACTGACCTACACACCTCACTGACCTACACACCCCACTGACCTACACACCTCACTGACCTACACACCTCACTGACCTACACACCTCACTGACCTACACACCCCACTGACCTACACACCCCACTGACCTACACACCCTACTGACCTACACACCCCACTGACCTACACACCCCACTGACCTACACACCTCACTGACCTACACTGAACATACCACAGATCTACACACCTCCCAGACCTAGCATGGAACCCCGTATTATCGGCATATTCAACAGCATTTAAGAAATATATTACCTTCAACAGTGTTATCCTGTGATCAAGCCATCAATGTTTTGTGATTATTGGTGTCGTGAAAATGTTAGCTAATGGGTTAGCAATTAGCATGTTTGACATTTCAGTGGAAATACTACTATTATAAGCTTTTTGATAAGCGGTTTTGCTAAAAAATACGTCCCGTATTATCGGCATACGGTCCCCAGTTATTGGCCACCTTACTATTTTGTTCAATTACAAGATATATGTGTAGGAAAATGAGCTGCACACCTCACTGCAGACAGAGGAGAATGGTAGATGGAAGAAGAGAAAGTACCTCCGTATAGAATACTATTTCTAACTTTATTTCTTTATTCCTACTTAATCCTATACTTTTTTGTCTTTGATAATATTTAGCGCCAATAACGCATTATTGAATTGTACTGCAAGGGGGAGAAGAAAGGTACAAGACATGACACTGATTATATTTTGACCCTCTCTTCCTCTGTTTCCAATGAGTCACAATGGCTGCGTTTAGACAGGCAGCCCATTGTGATCTTTTTTCCACTAATTGGTCTTTTGACCAATCACATTAGAGCTTTTCACATCTGATCTTTTTCAGAGCTGATCTGTTTGGTCAAAAGACCAATTAGTAAAACAATAAATTATCAGAATTAGACTGCCTGTATAAACGCATCCTATGCGTCTTTCTCCATCTCTCTCTCCTTTACTCTCTATTTCCTCCATCCCTCTCTCCTCTGCTTCCCCCTCTACACTCGGTCCTCTCTATCCTACTCTCTGCCTCTATGTACCCAATACCATCAGTCCCTACTCTCCCAAACATGTGAGGACCAGGGGGCTTAGCTGGCCAAGTCAGCCCAGACAGGAGTGCTCTCTGTGGGGCAGCTGTGTTCTGATGGGAGTCTCTCCCTCTGGAGCGCTACATCTGCAGGGATATTAATAGCATCAGAGATGTGGTCACACTAACCAGCCCTGCCCTGCCTATACCCAGCACTGACACTAGTCACTGACTACAGCATTAAATGTACAGTATGGGGTTTAAATACATGTCATTGACAGGCAGAGTACAGGGCAGGAGCTTCAAAGGCATCAAAAGCAACTAATCATAAGCTGTCCAACCCTAGTAAGGGTGTGTGCCCATTTCCCTGGTTACCTCATAATGTGCCAAGCTGTAGGGCACGTATACATATACATTTATAATGTACAGTGCATTTGGAAAGTATTCAGACCCCTTCCCCTTTTCCACATTTTGTTACGTGTGGACCTTGTGGAACGTCACGTGATATGTATTTTCTCTTAGTTATGTTCACCAAGGGTGACAAAAAACTCACGACCATTTAAATAGGTCCTAAACCAATTTAGAACTGGACCGGAGAGGCCAACCCACCTCTCCAGTCTGTCCAGAAGGACATCATGGTCAACGGTGTCGAATGCAACAGTGCTGCACTTAAATCCAAGAGAGCTGTTTGGCATCTGTGTTGGCTCTAAGATCATTTACAACTTTAACTAAGGCTGTGTCTGAATCAATACTTTGTAGAAGCACCTTTCGCAGCGATTAAAGCTGTGAGTCTTTCTGGGTAAGTCTCTACACTCAAAAAATTAGGGGTTCAATAAAGGTTATTCTAAGATCCTCAAAGTTCTTCGAAGAACCTTAGGGTTCTTGGCACTGAAAATTGCCCCCAAAAGGTTATTCCAAGAACCCCATAGGAAGTGGGGTCCATCGAGGAACCTCCTTAGTTGGTGGGGGTTCTTGCAGGAAGCTAACTGCCCAACTGAAACATTTGAATTTGAAAGGACAGCAGGTGCAGGCACATAAATGAAGATCTCCTCAATTTAAGGTAAGGTTTGTTCCTTGTATGATCTAAATTGATATTGTTTTCTGATTATACCATCTATCTTTTCATATTGGTTCAAATCTTTCTAAAACAGAAAATGGACACAATTCAATGGATATCAATCAACAAAGAGGTAAGAGTATGTAGGCTATAAGAATATGTTGAAGGCTAGCTGTATTGGGTGCAGATGACTGAACTGCTCACTTTTGTGTCTGTGTCTGCAGGTATACAGAGGAGGAGGCATACAGTGGGGAAAAAAAGTATTTAGTCAGCCACCAATTGTGCAAGTTCTCCCACTTAAAAAGATGAGAGAGGCCTTTAATTTTCATCATAGGTACACGTCAACTATGACAGACAAAATGAGAAAAAAAAACCCAGAAAATCACATTGTAGGATTTTTTATGAATTTATTTGCAAATGATGGTGGAAAATAAGTATTTGGTCAATAACAAAAGTTTCTCAATACTTTGTTATATACCCTTTGTTGGCAATGACACAGGTCAAACGTTTTCTGTAAGTCTTCACAAGGTTTTCACACACTATTTTGGCCCATTCCTCCATGCAGATCTCCTCTAGAGCAGTGATGTTTTGGGGCTGTCGCTGGGCAACACGGACTTTCAACTCCCTCAAAGATTTTCTATGGGGTTGAGATCTGGAGACTGGCTAGGCCACTCCAGGACCTTGAAATGCTTCTTACGAAGCCACTCCTTCGTTGCCCGGGCAGTGTGTTTGGGATCATTGTCATGCTGAAAGACCCAGCCACGTTTCATCTTCAATGCCCTTGCTGATGGAAGGAGGTTTTCACTCAAAATCTCACGATACATGGCCCCATTCATTCTTTCCTTTACATGGATCAGTCGTCCTGGTCCCTTTGCAGAAAAACAGCCCCAAAGCATGATGTTTACACCCCTATGCTTCACAGTAGGTATGGTGTTCTTTGGATGCAACTCAGCATTCTTTGTCCTCCAAACACGACGAGTTGAGTTTTTACCAAAAAGTTCTATTTTGGTTTCATCTGACCATATGACATTCTCCCAATCCTCTTCTGGATCATCCAAATGCACTCTAGCAAACTTCAGACGGGCCTGGACATGTACTGGCTTAAGCAGGGGGACACGTCTGGAACTGCAGGATTTGAGTCCCTGGCGGCGTAGTGTGTTCCTGATGGTAGGCTTTGTTACTTTGGTCCCAGCTCTCTGCAGGTCATTCACTAGGTCCCCCTGTGTGGTTCTGGGATTTTTGCTCACCGTTCTTGTGATAATTTTGACCCCACAGGGTGAGATCTTGCGTGGAGCCCCAGATCGAGGGAGATTATCAGTGGACTTGTATGTCTTCCATTTCCTAATAATTGCTCCCACAGTTGATTTCTTCAAACCAAGCTGCTCACCTATTGCAGATTCAGTCTTCCCAGCCTGGTGCAGGTCTACAATTTTGTTTCTGGTGTCCTTTGACAGCTCTTTGGTCTTGGCCATAGTGGAGTTTGGAGTGTGACTGTTTGAGGTTGTGGACAGGTGTCTTTTATACTGATAACAAGTTCAAACAGGTGCTATTAATACAGGTAACGAGTGGAGGACAGAGGAGCCTCTTAAAGAAGAAGTTACAGGTATGTGAGAGCCAGAAATCTTGCTTGTTTGTAGGTGACCAAATACTTATTTTCCACCATAATTTGCAAATAAATTCATTAAAAATCCTACAGTGTGATTTTCTGGATTTTTTTTTCTTAATTTGTCTGTCATAGTTGACGTGTACCTATGATGAAAATTACAGGCCTCTCTCATCTTTTTAAGTGGGAGAACTTGCACAATTGGTGGCTGACTAAATACTTATTTTCCCCACTGTACAAAGGTATGTCAATTGGTATTGGTATGTTATGCAGATCACATGTACCATCCTCCTCCCTTACCTCTTCAATTAATATGATCAAAACAGTTTGTTTTATTCACATTTACCACAAAAACCAAGGTATGAATACTGTCATGTGCATGTTTTGTTAATCATCTGTATAATTACATTTTTTTGGGATTCACAGACTTCACCCTCCCTACACCTCTGATGAATATAACAGGAAACCTGTTAGATCACCATGCACTGCAAAATCATTCTGGCTATGGATACGGAGAACATCAACACATTAACATCAACATGCCAGGGGATATACCCATTGGACTTGGGGCTCTGCTGGGAGTTTACCTCATATTTAGATTTTGTTATTCTGCTTTGCCACTAAAATCATAATAAACACTGACAACTAAAATATTGTGTTATTGCTGTTATTGTTATGCGTATTAATAATAATAATAGGGGGGGGGGTTCAAAAATTAACCCCAAAAGGTTATTCATAAGGTTCTTCGAGGATCCATTAATTATAGGGGTTCCCCTACAGTTTCAATTTGAAGAACCCCTAAAGGGTACTCCAGGAACCTACTCTTTTTAGAGTGTAAGCGCTTTCCACACCTGGATTGTACAACATTTGCCCATTATTTTTTTCAAAATTCTTCAAGCTCTGTAAAATTGGTTGTTGATCATTGCTAGACAACCATTTTCAGGTCTTGCCATAGATTGTCAAGTAGATTTATGTCAAAACAGGAACATTCACTGTCTTCTTGGTAAGCAACTCCAGTGTAGATTTGGCCTTGTGTTTTAGGTTATTGTCCTGCTGAAAGGTGAATTCATTTCCCAGTGTCTTGTGTAAAGCAGACTGAACCAGGTCTTCCTCTAGGATTTTGCCTGTGGTTAGCTCCATTCTGGATTTTTTTAATGCTGAAAAACTCCCCAGTCCTTAACGATGACAAGCATACCCATAACATGATGCAACCACCACCATGCTTGAAAATATGGAGAGTGGTACGCAGTAATGTGTTGTATTGGATTTGCCCCAAACATAACACTTTGTATTCAGGACAAAAAGTTAATTGCTTTGCTGCATTTTTTGCAGTATTGCCTTGTAATGCCTTGTTGCAAACAGGATGAAGCGGTTTCCTTCCTCTCTGGCAACTGAGTTAGGAAGGACGCCTGTATCTTTGTAGTGACTGGGTATATTGATACACCATCCAAAGTGTAATTAATAACTTCACCATGCTCAAAGGGATATTCAGTGTCTGCTTTTTATTTTAATTTTTTTATCTATTTACCAATAGGTACCGTTTTTGAGGCATTGGAAAACCTCCCCGGTCTTTGTGGTTGAATCTGTGTTTGAAATTCACTGCTCAACTGAGGGATCCTACAGATAATTGTATGTGTGGGGTACAGAGATGAGGTAGTCATTCAAAAACACTATTATTTCAACTTATTCTGTGACTTGTGAAGCACATTTTATTTAGTCTTGCCATAAGAAAGGGGTTGAATACTTATTGACTCAAGACATTTCAGCTTTTCATTTTTAGTGACAAAGAATCTATATTTAATCAATTTTAAACTCAGGCTGTAACACAACAAAATGTGGAAAAAGTCAAGGGGTGTGAATACTTTCTGAAGGCACTTTACATGAAGACTTGAAGTTTTCCACTGTCTTTCTCTCAATAGCTAATCTGTTTAGGACCCACCAATCGCTATCTCTCTCTCTGTCTATCACATACACACACACATTTCCTGTAATCTTGTGGCCAGAGAGGCTTCTTTGAGATGTTCAACCTTTGAAGAGAATCAAATTCTGCCTGTATGTCTGCTCACCTCACTGCTGCAGTGGGCTCTCTGTCTATGTGTCAGTCTCTGCTCTCACTGCAGATAATGGAGGGATTGGTTGATTGATTGCAGGAATCATCAGAGAGTAACTTTACTGACGCTAGCCTCTCTCTGGGGTAAGGAGAGAGAGAACACAGGGAGAGGAGAGGCGGAGAGGAGAGAAAGAGGAGAAAGGACAAGAAAAATCATCCTACAACAAGAATAGAGGAGTGAAGAACCCCCTGTTGCCCCCCCCCATTGGTGGGGTAGTTACCATGGTGTCGGCTCTAGCGGTGTACCACGGGGCAATCAGTAAATTGGAGTGTGAGGATCGGCTGGGGAAGATGGGGAAGGATGGAGCCTACCTCATCAGAGACAGCGAAACCATCCAAGCAGCAATGTGTCTGTGTGTCTAGTGAGTAGCACACTCCTTGTTCTTTTTATGGAAATGTAGGAAGTTGAATGTACACCAATCCATCCTCCAAGTATTTTATAAATGCTTTATAGAATTAATCCTAGCTTTTAATATTGTGGGGTGGTTTGGTGCTTTAGGGAACACTAGTCTGAACCAGTGCTTGACTTGGACTGAAATAGGTTCCAGTACTCATGTTGGATGGCGGTACTGTTTATATTGAGGTGCAGGAGCTCCACAATACGTTTGAGCTAATATTCTATAAGAGGAACAGGAGCTCAAGCAGTAGAACATTTGAGGTGCCGGTACTCAGCTCCGGTGAGCTTCTGCCCAAGTCAAGAACTGGGGGTGGTGTGGGGAAATTCTCTCCGCTCTGCTGATGAGTTTTTGCTCCACTCATACAGGAGTAATAAAGGCCTAGTGCACTAATTTGGTGGGGGAAAAACTCAATTAATTAAAAAAAAGATTATTTATTATTTTATTGTGATTTATCAGGGGGTGCTCAGCACCTTCAGCACTCCTACCTCATGTGGCTATGCTTGTGTGTATTACCCCATCACCACACATGAAGATCCCTCTCAGGAAATAAAAGTGAATTTGAAATGATTCAGTTCTCTCTCTTCTTCTGACTGTTGTGTGTGTGTTGTGTTTCTGCAGTAGACAGAAGGTGGTGTATACCTACAGGATCCTCCAGACCAACACTGGAAACTACAGCCTGCAGGTACACCCTGTGTGTGTGTGTTTCTTACTTACTTTTAAAAAAAACTATCTTGGTTAAGGGCTTGTAAGTAAGCATTTTACGATAAGGTCTACACCTGTTGTATTCTGGGCATGTGACAAATACAATTTGATTTGTTTCTGATGGTCTGTGTGTGTTTCTGATGGTCTGTGTTTGTGTGTGTTTCTGATGGTCTGTGTTTGTGTGTGTTTCTAATGGTCTGTGTTTGTGTGTGTTTCTGATGGTCTGTGTTTGTGTGTGTTTCTGATGGTCTGTGTTTGTGTGTGTTTCTGATGGTCTGTGTTTGTGTATGTTTCTGATGGTCTGTGTTTGTGTGTGTTTCTGATGGTCTGTGTTTGTGTATGTTTCTGATGGTCTGTGTTTGTGTGTGTTTCTGATGGTCTGTGTTTGTGTGTGTTTCTGATGGTCTGTGTTTGTGTGTTTTCTATTCTTGTTGGTCTTTTGTGTTTCGATGGTCTGTGTTTGTGTGTGTTTCTGATGGTCTGTGTTTGTGTGTGTTTCTGATGGTCTGTGTTTGTGTATGTTTCTGATGGTCTGTGTTTGTGTGTGTGTCTGATGGTCTGTGTTTGTGTGTGTTTCTGATGGTCTGTGTTTGTGTGTGTGTAGACAGCTCCTGGTGTGGAGGAGAAGTTATTTAAGACATTAGAGGAACTTGTTCAACATTATAAGCATCGAGGGCAGGGATTGGCCCAGCACCTGCGCCACTTAGTCAAGAGAAAGACTCTGCTTCAACTCACTGCCCCCAATGTCATCGATGAGGAGCCTGATTATGAGAGTAGGTAACACACACCTCGACACACACACACACACACACACACACACAGTTTGTCTGTCCATTTGTTAGTTTCAGTTCCATCTCTCAGTGTTCCGAGACCTTCATCAGAGCTGCTCAGACATACCGTCTAGACAGTTCACTTATCCTTTATAACCCTCCCTCTCTCACGTCTAGATGTGGATGAATCAGACTATGTCGAGGTCCTGCCCTCCTGATTCAGCAGCACACCCTGAACCCTGAACCCTGGCCTGTGACATTATCTATGAGCCTGTGAGCATCTGGGTGTGGTTTCATCAGATCAGGCTGTGTTTAGTGATCATGATGCAATGGATTATCTGTTCTGTGTGCCAGGGGTACTGAGGTTGTCAGAGAGAATAGTGTTTGTCTGTTTGTTGAAGTGGAAGTTTATGTCAATGACACGTCAGAGAGGGGAAATGGGGACTGTGGCTGTGTCTGTGACTCAGTGTGTGAATCCTTCCCCCTCTCTCTATGATCTAAACTGTCCCTCCGCCGACAGTGAGGTTTCCCACTCCCTATAGGCTGGGTCTTTCACATTACCCAGTTCTGGTAGAGTTGTTTTATTCATAATGGTTTGGGGTAGTAATGAGTAATGGCATTCACACCTGACGTAACAATGTTTATTTTTCTCTACAGCTGCCCACACACACACACACACACACTATAGAAACTTCCCATATAATTTACTTGTCATTCATCATATGAATTTAGAAGCATGATTATGTTTTTGTCCCTATGGCATTCTGAATATTTGATCTCGCACTTGGATTTTTACTGACAGCAGGATTAGATATGGCCTGCCGGACATTGGATGGATGTGGGCCATATCATTTGTACTAGCTGGGATTGTATGAATGAATACATTGATGACATCTCTGTACTGTAGACAAATAACTCACCATCATGGGTAAATAAATGTTTAGCACACTGAGGTCTGGTCTCTAAAGATGAAACTGGAACACTTCTTCATCTACTTCTGTCTCAGATTCATTGTAGACTTTTAAGTCCATGGTAGGCAGGATACACTTCTTGACAACTTGAAAGACATTAAACAAAGGTACATTTGGCTCGCTGTTAGGGTTTCTGTAAACAACTGCAATTGTGGCAATCACTCACCTCCTTCCAAGAAGTCATTGAAAGTCAATGAAAAAATGAACTTCTTCTCATCTTTGTATTTCACTGGTACAGCCAGCATCCTTAGCTAAAAGAGAATGAGACTGTTAATTATCTCATATTAAATGTCACATCTAAAATAGTCAGCACTACCCTAAGACAGCCTATATGATCCCAGCCACGTTCAACTTCAATACATTCTAATACAAATGTAGCCTAATGAACAATGCAGGACACGATATTGATATTCACACTAACTTACTACTATGAAAGCCTCAAAACTAAGCCAAGGCGAACAGTTGCATGCGAGACATTTGCATATCGCGTGTAGATTTCAGCATATGAAATTGAGATAAACACCTAGCTAGCTTTCATTTGCTATGGTTACATAAAATCCCTTCAACCGAACTAACCATACACACACAAATAAAAGACAGTTATGTATGCCAACCAGCTGGACCCACCTGTTAGTGATCTACGAGGGCACTTTATTCTTCCCTCTGCATCCTCCTTTTGCAGGTGCTTCAATCTCCATGCCAAGTAGCCACTCCCATCTTCTTCATTGTAATAGTGGGCCTAGAAAAACAGACAAAAAATAAACAAATATTTTGTTCACCTGAAGCAAATTTGTCACTGGAAGAATCTGGAAGAAAAGTTGAACAGTTGCAGGGACTGTGTAATGTTTAATGCTCCTCGGTCACCTTCACATACACAATGCCTGAATGCCTGAGGAGGAGCATGTAAATAACAGCAGTGTTTTGTTAGACAGCTTTGCAACTTGAAAAGTCATTTGAAAAATTCCCTGCTTTCTCCCCGGCTTCGCTGTGCTGCACCAATTAACTCTATATTTAGTAACGCACAGGAGGCACGCACCACATTTTACTCTCGATTCCGTAGCTAGTACACAAGGCACGCACGCATAATAAAAGTAACGCAAGCTGACATAGTTAACGACGTCATACCCAGGCACACATCCATTACTGAATTCTCTAACCGAATGCAGGTTTAGGTTATCTATTTAGCTAGCTTAGACATGTGGCTTTGGTAGCCATCTAGCTAACGTTACTAGCTAGCCAGCCATCTAGCTAAGCAGCCATCTATCTAGCCAAAGAAGCAACACTCAGGTCAGCCAAAGTTGTGTATAGAATGAATGAATGACTGACCTTAGCTAGACTATAACCAGAATTTGGTTTGATTATTCTAGTGTCCCTGGGTGGGCATCCTCGTCGCCGTTAATGTAGTGTCGAGAACTATGCTGAGATGCTGTGAGAACAAGAAATCCGCTGACACTGTCCTCGATTATAATTATTTATTACATTGAAGATCTCAGCGCCAATTTACAGACTTCTGCAGACATCTGGAGAATAACCGGCCCCAATCTCTAATATGTTATTCTCCCCTCCTTTGTCCCAAACCATAGTATATATATATCCTATGTAACCTGATATGGGTGTTTTCCCCTACAGACCAATCCCAGGACTCCACATAACAGACTTCCTCTGTTTTAGGGTTCCCCTATAGAAATGGTCTCCAGATGCTGCTTCCTCAAGCTGAGTCAACATCCTCTAAGACCATTTGCAAATGTCAGCAAAATTGTAAATTGTCTAGATACTACACTAACCCTCATTGTTCTATCTGTGATTCTAGTTTGCAAACGTTAACGTTAGCTAGCTACTATAAAGGGCCACGCTAGCTAACATTAGCTATTAGCTAGCTAGGTATCATTAGCTAACTGCTGTAGCTATTTGCTACAGTAACATTACAAAACGTTAGCTAACGTTAGCTATTTGCTACGGTAACATTACAAAACATTTGGTGTCTCATTGCCAAATGTTTATTGGTTTATTCTACTGTGGTGATAAAAAAAATTGAATTTAGCCGCTTCAAGTACCTACCTTTGTCTGTCCATTCTGTCAAATTGAACTAAAATTATTAGCTAGCTAGCTAGCTAACGGTAGCTATGCTTTGAGAATGGCGCCAAGCCTGGCTTGGTTAAAAAAAACAGGCTATACCGATCGACTGCTAGGTAATAATGAATATTTGGCTTGGAACTAGCTAATGATAAATGATAAGAAGGATACGCCAGTCTAAATGGTTGACTTAGGCCAAATATGAATTTCAAAACCATATTACTTACCTGAATGCAAAAGACTACTTCTGTCAGGGTAAGCCTGAGTCGAACGTGAGGAAGAAAATATCAATGGCGGCAAAATCTAAATTTAACTGCTAATCTGTGGGCGGGATCACATTGACTCTAGCAATACTTATGAACGCTCTATTCGAATGAACTCTGTGTTTTACCTCTGACTCTAGTGGTCACAATCAGTCACTTAATTCCCAAAATAGTTAAAGCTGCTCTTTTCGAGTCAAATAACAGTAACTCTGCTGTAATGACTCTCCATTATTTGCTGTGTACACACAAACACCACTGGTTAAATCAACGTTGTTTCCACGTCATTTCAATTAACCATTGTGGAATAGACGTTGAATTGACGTCTATGCCCAGTGGGACAGCACATGCATGCACACTTTTGACTGTAATTCTCAAACTGGGTTACACACACAAGCACACTCACACCCAAACCCACCGCCATTTGTTTTTGTCACACTTTAGTTCTCACATCTCTCTGCAAGGTCCCTGCCGTAGATAGTGTGTTTCACTTTCAGCCAGCCTTCCCTGATTCAGAGGACAGAAGGCACTGCAAAAGTAAATATGGACTATGAGTATTAGTAAAAATTGGCAAGCCGGTGTAAACTTTTTTTTAATCCATCTTCTATTTGCATTTCTCTTGTGATGCGGTTCACAGCAGCACTGACAGATGTGTTGACTTGACAACTGCGTCTGAGTTTTGAATGATCCTTCCCCCCTTTGGTTCCATGCCGGCTGAAGACCTAGCTAGCCAGTAACTAGCTAACACCAGACACATATGAAAGGGGAAACATATAAGTATCTTTACCATAGATGAATGGTGTAAACTTTTAATTATATTTGCTGACACCCTACAGTAGAATTTTGGCAAACACGCCTTCTCCCATGTTGGTTCAAGGCGGTATGTATTCAAATGAGAGTTAAGGTGATATCACCTTGTCCCCTTAATTATTAATCGGTCTCGCCTACTACTTACTAAAACTACATACTGTGTACTAATCATACTACATACTACATACTATTTAGAACGTACTGTTTAGTGTAAATGTATGTAGTAAGCAACAAATATCAACATATTAGGCTCACCCATACTGAGAATGCATCATTTAATACGCAATTGCTTTGTTTCTCGCCATTCCTTCGTTATAGTACAGATTGTCCTCTTATCTGATTATCAGATGTCAAACACACATGGGTCTGAAAATATGCTTTTTCCCTTCACTGGTTTGCAGCGAATTCTACTAAATGAAAAGTTGAAATTAGTATGACATCCTTGCCTTTAAAGGATAGGCCTACTTAATTATAGACATTTCACATACTCTAAAACTTTATATTTTCACATACCCAATCAGCCTACTATTTAGCTAGAACACAAGTACAGATATTCCGACATGGCGATACACACACACACACACACACACACACACACACACACACACACAAAGCACGCACTTGGGCGCCTGGCTATGTCTGAAAGTGGGGGTGCAAAATAATTATGATTAAACATTTTGAGTACTCTAATGAAAAATTATATGTATTTTTAGACCACAAGGCCAGAAAAAACATGATTTATTATTTAGCAAATATTTGTCTTACTTTTTAACTCTGCATTGTTGGGAATGGGCTCCTAAGTAAGCATTTCACTGTAAAGTCTACACTTGTGGTATTTGGCACATGTGACCAATAACATTGGATTATTGGTCACATGATCTAGTCCTATATTCCAACAGTGTGCAAAAATGCATAATTTATCATAACCATTACAGATAACAATTGCTCCATATACACTGAGTATACAAAACATTAAGAACTATTTCCATGACATAGACTCACCAAGTGAAACAAGATGAAAGCTATGAACCCTTATTGATGTCACTTGTTAAATCCAGACAAAATATTTAAGTGCCTTTGAACGGGGTATACTCAGTGTTAATTCAGTCAATAAAAAAACAAGTGCCATTTAAGATTGATTTATTGAAACCGTAATATCAACTGGTTATATTATATCATGGAACACAATCTTGAAAATTGCAGTAACCTCAGCAGTGGAGCTTGCTTGTAGAAGCCTGTGGCTGTGCATAGGCATAGCCTTGTTTTGTTAATTTAAAGTAGACAAGACTCTTATTTTCCGAGCCCTTATCACAGTGAAGACACACCTATTTTATAATCAAAATACATAAAACGTGCAAAGTGATGCGCATCTCGCGTATGGAAGTTATTCTCATAGAGTGATAATTTGAAACAGGGCTCATTTTGGCAAGTTTTCAGGGTTACAAGAGAAAGTGGACCCTTGCCTTTTGGCTGATCCATATGTGGTGGAAAGTAGTGGGTGTATGGAAAGCAACTCCGCTATATGAAAAGCGAATCAGCTAATTGGCAGATTTGTTGCCACTCAAGAACGTTTTGCTTGGCTGAATGGGCAGCAAGACACTTGTATTGGCCTGCCTGGCGACTTGAAGTGCTTCTTACTGAGTATCACGGTCCTGTTGCAAGAGGTAGCTAACTTAGCCATTTTTTTCTCTCACAATTTTATTTCAAGAAGGATAGCAGCCTACCCAAGAAATAACTACTATTGATAACCATCTAGATGTCACCTTGATACATAGCCTCCTACTCAATGGGGAGGGCATGGAAGGCAACACTGGGACACAGTGCCCTTAGCTCCCGCTTGACAATAACTACTGTCTGGCAACGCATGGGAAGTAGCTACCTAGTAGCAATATTAGCGTGAGTCACAGTAAGCACATGCATGAAGCAACAGTACACCCATCATAATTTTTATCAAAAATAAACAATCGTCAGTTTTATAACTGAAAATGTACAATTATTTGTGTAAAACTAACAGTGAAATACGACTCAGACTCATCCTCTGGCTTAAAAACAAAGTCCAAACTCTCGCGGTATGGTAGCTCAAATATGTACGTTAGTTACGTGGAAAGAAACGGAAGAAAAAAACCACCGCTCAATCAAACCGTCTAAACTATAGCAGATCGCTTTCGACACACCCACTAATTTCCGCACGCCCACTACTTTCATTTCGACCGACACACTCACTCGCCCATACTCCGGTCGCCATATTGAGATGCAGCTACCCCCTGCTCCTTCAATATCTCATGGGCGCTTCCGCTGTTTGAAGTGGAAAGCGGGAGGAAGTAGAAGAGGTACAACAACGCTTGACAGAAGAGGACAGAAATAATCGAATGTATGTTGTTTTAAAAAAAATCTAATTGGTCTATATGTTATTGATGTATATTACATAAAGTTACGTGAATAATGGTCATCAATGCAGTTATAATTTGCCACATCTAAACATTAGTCGGGGACCATAACAATAGTTAGCCTAGGTAGTTAGCTACTAGCTAGTTAGCATTAACTGTTTTCCTTTGCTAACAAGTTGTCAAACTAAAGCCGTATCAGCTGTAGTTCAGCCATTGCGTTTTAAAAACTGTAGGTAGCTATCTATACTGTTTGACTAAGCTTCCCAGCAAACAACGCCTTTAGCTGATGAACAGTGTAATACAGATGAACTGCTACTGAGCTCAAAAGTGCTGTTGTGTTGCAGAATGGACGTAACGACGTGTCTGAAGTCTCTCCTGCTGGCCATCCACCAGTACAGAGACAACAGGACGGCCCATAACGCTGCCCAGCTGCAGAAACAAGTGGAGGTCAGTTTCAACATGTCCACACTGTGCCAAAGCACACTTCTACTTTGTGAGATATATCAACGTGACACTGAGCAGGGTTACATGCACACAATAATACGATTTGGGAGTTAACGTTATTTATAATAAGGGTTACATGGAGAAAATTGGACCTCTGAAATGAAAATGGATGGGCCTCCCTTCAGCAAAATGCATTTTACCTAAACCCTCCCAGAACGCTTGAAAAAAAACAAGTGACCCTCTCCTATACCCAAAATAAATAAATAAATCATAACGTGGATAACAGAGAACATGTCTACCGTTTACCCTCACTTCTTGGACAGACCAGAGCCTTAGAAATGCAGTTTTAGAAACTGTTCTTCGTCCTGTAAGCATTACATGGCAACGCAGGAATTTTGATTGCGCACAGGGCTGCGGGTCAGAAGGTTGTGGGTTTGCAGACCACCTTGGACAAGAGTAGGGGTTGGAAAGATCTCCTTTAATGTAAAAATTAAACTACTTTCATATTTACCTTGAATGTGTGTATTTTGAAGTACAGACTACAGTTGGCCTTTATATTTTCCAAATGTAGTGTTCTTGTTACTACAAGTAGGATACAAAGTCTCATAAGGCTTTTCAGTCAACCAGATTTCATAGCTTTTGGCAATGGCTCACATAACTTGTTTTGGTACTCACATCTGTCCCCCTGTGTTTCTGACCAAGTCGGAAGGTTAATGAAACAACATCAAACAAATTTTAGTCCACTGAGTGCTAGTATAGAATTTTACAATCTAGTAAAGATAGAGCGCTGATTTGGACAGGCAGTGTCACATCCGTAATGTTTTTGATGAAAAGTTGTTATTGTAGACGCGTTTTGAGTATGATTGTATTCAAACTTTCTATGCAAAGCTAACTTTCATCAAGGGCTTAGGTGATGTGTAATTGGTTGCCTTTCTCTCTGTCTGTGCTCGTTCTAAGCGTAACGGATGTGACTGTTACGGACGCTTCATAAAATGATCATGGACTCACTAGTCAGCATCACAGCATAACGCGATCATGAAAACATTTTTATGCACTTCCTATTGCTTCTGACGTGTGTTTATGTTAGCAAGCTAGCTGGCTATCTTAATCTATCTGTGTGAGCGATCCATTTCAGGTGTACTCACGTTCTCATATGAACTGCAATGATGCGTTGTTCTGCTAACCGGAGCATTGCACGTGATCACATCACATGGCATAATAAAGGTATTACATTCATAAACATAATTAAGGTCTTAAAAATCCATAAGAAACTTTCACCGGTCCTGCTGACTTTTACTTCCTGAGTAAGTACGGTTCCCCCAGTGACAATATTGGTCTGTATCTGTGTGGTCTGCCCTGCGGCGGGAGAGGCACTTGAGAACTGGAGCTGTCAAGCCTGAGGTAATTTACGATCTTACAAGAAATTGACAGAAGTGCAAACCATGTGCCATGGGTAGGTTATATATGCACAATTTAAGATACTCAAATCTGGCTTATTGTGAGGTCAATAACTCTGATAAATACATAATGGGCAAGAAACTCTTAATGATCGGCTATGAAAAGCCAACTGAGATTTATTCCTATTATTTTTACCTCTTTCACTTTTTCCCGGACAGCCAGAAGAGGACTGGCACCCTCTAGCCTGGTTCCTCTCTAGTTTCTTCCTAGGTTTTGGCCTTTCTAGGGAGTTTTCCCTAGCAGTCTCCCCATTCCTTTTTACTTTTCTTCCCTTAGATATAGCTGATGTAAAGGGCTATATATTTTAAAATATTGTTTTTAGTAAAATATATTATAGGAGTAACAAGCTATCAAAGTTGACCTCCGGTCCTCCTCATATTTGCACTCTCCTTAAACTGAACAGAACATAGGCTATAGGCTAGTCCGCGTGCAATATATATATATATATTTTTTTTTGCGGAAGTATCCTTTGACACAGCACAGCCGTTGGCCAGGCAGCACCCAAAACCTTTTGATCAGCAAGAGCAGAGCAGGCCGGGGCTCAGGGTTGGAACATCCATTGCGATGTGTAATGCAGCCTAGTTTTATTTACCCCTTGCCAGCAGCTTTATTAGAAATATAACTTTGCTCTGTGCTTCTCCGAGCATGCATTTCGTAGCCAATAGGCTATGGATCATTTGATTGAGCCCACACTAAATAGCCTGTAGGCACACTTCATATTGCGCGCCCAGCGGAGCGTCAGAGATGAGGGGCGACATCGGGGCACACAGTGATATACAGTGTCTTCAGAAAGTATTCATACCCCTAGACTTATTCCACATCTTGTTGTGTTACAGCCTGAATTCTAAATGGATTAAATAGATAATTCTTTCTCACCAATCTACACAATGACAAAGTGAAAACATGTACAACATCTTTTTTTGTGTACATTTATTGAAAATGAAATACAGAAATATCTAATTTACCTAAGTATTCACACCCCTGAGTCAATACTTTGTAGAATCACCTTTGGTAACGATTACAGCTGTGACTCTTTCTGGGTAAGTCTCTAAGAACTTTCCACACCTGGATTGTACAACATTTGCCCATTTATTATTTTCAAAATTCTTCAAGCTCTGTCAAATTGGTTGTTGGTTATTGCTAGACAACCATTTTCAGGTCTTGCCATAGATTTCCAAGTAGATTTAACTCAAAACTGTAACTCGGCCACTCAGGAACATTCACTGTCTTTGTGGTAAGCAACTACAGTGTAGATTTGACCTTGTGTTTTAGGCTATTGTCCTGCTGAAAGGTGAATTCATTTCCCAGTGTTTGGTGGAAAGCAGACTGAACCAGGTTTTCCTCTAGGATCTTGCCTGAAAAACGTCCCAGTGCTTAACGATTACAAGCATACCCATAACATGATGCAGCCACGCTGTGCTTGAAAATAGGGAGAGTGGTACGCAGTAATGTGTTGTATTGGATTTGCCCCAAACATAACACTTTTTTTTGTATTCAGGAAGTGAATTGTGAATTGCTTAGCCACATTTTTTGCAGTATTACTTTAGTGCCTTGTTGAAAACAGGATGCTTTTTTTGGAATATTCTTATTCTGTACAGGCTTCATTCTTTTCACTCTGTTAACTAGGTTAGTATTGTGGAGTAACTACAATGCTGTTGATCCATCCTCAGTTTTCTCCTATCACAGCCATTGAACTCTGTGTTTTAAAGTCAACGTTGGCCTCATGGTGAAATCCCTGAGCAGTTTCCTTCCTCTCCGGCAACTGAGTTAGGAAGGACACCTGTATCTTTGTAGTGACTGGATGTATTGATACACCATTCAAAGTGTAATTCATAACTTTCATCATGCTCAAAGGGTAATTCAATGTCTTTTTTCTTTTTTTTTTTTTTTACCCATCTACCAATAGACCAATAGGTCCCCTTCTTTGCTAGGCATTGGAAAATATCCCTGGTCTTCACTGCTCGACTGAGGGACCTTCCAGATAATTGTATGTGTGGGGTACAGAGATAAGGTAGTCATTCAAAAATAATGTTAAACACTATTATTGCACACAGTGAGTCCATGCAACTTATTATGTGTCTTGTTAAGCACATTTTTACTCCTGAACTTATTTAGGCTTACCATAAGAAAGGGGTTGAATACTTATTGACTCAAGACATTTCAGCTTTTCATTTTTAACTAATTTGTAAGATTTTCAAATAACATAATTCCACTTTGACATTATGGGGTATTGTGTGTAGGCCAGAGACCCCCAAAATATACATTTAATCAATTTTAAATTCAGGCTGTAACACAACAAAAGTTGGATAAAGTCAAGGGGTGTGAATAATTTCTGAAGGCACTGTATAGCCTAATATGCAACTAATTATAAAACACTAAAATAATACTAAACCCTCCCCTTGACTGGAATTGAAAAAACATGACCCTCCCCCATTTTCCTCCAGATACCCATTATGTAAAATTCGATCCATCCCTTATTGTGGATAGTCAGATTAATGTAATAGTTTGTTTAAAAGCATTGAAGAACAGTTTCCCTAATAATCCTGTTTACATGGACACATCTGAAATCAGGCTACCTGATGGGACTTAAATAAATGCAGAAAATCAACAATCAAAACAAACGTTCTACCATGTTATTTTTCCAAAGCCTATTTAATTCTGAGTTCGGACATATAAAGTTTGTATGTGAAAACTATTTCACTTCACTCGCGCGTAAGAGGGAGGCTTGCGCTACGGGTGTTTCAGATGCACCTCTTTCACATTACTCATAAGCACTCCGGTGCACCGGGTGTCATGCATTTTAATGGGACTTCCACGACGGAGGTAGCTAGCTAGCTAGCTAGCTGCTTTGCAGTTCAAGCAAGCCTGACTTGCTATAAAGTTAGAGAAACAATTTTAGGAAAAGTAACTAAACAAAACATTTTTTATTATCACTTGAAACAATGTATAGATCCTGTCTTGAATGAAAATGTCATATTTTGTAATCTCCCAAAATAAATGGGATCTCTGACGAGAGACAGGCTCTCTTCCATATTGTGTTACATACACTACCCTTGTCCGTTCAGTAGCAGGGCAAGACTCCGCGAAGATGACGTACTGCGTAATGAAATGCGTCCCAATGTAAACGGGGCATTACGCCTCATGTCCACCAGATGCATCCGACTGTGTTTCTGCTCTGTGTTCTGTTTACCACATGCGTTCAATATTTTCAATTCGTGCGTTGCTTTACCGTTTGGTGGTACAAACGGAAGTACTCACATAGAGTCCAACTAGCTAGCTTTTAGCTAGTTGAAAATCGAAGCACATGTGCGTCACGGAAAATGCGGGCTAGACTTCCGGCAAAACAAAACACATATGCATCTGGTGGACATCGGGCGTTATGCGCGAGTGAAGTGAGTTTGGAAAAACTGAAAGTATGCATATTTTTTCACATACAAATACGCCGCTAGAACGCCAAGTAAGCTGTTTACTTGTCCTGCCATAATCAGTTTAATATCAAATTATTAGTGTGCATGTAAACGTACTTTCTGGTGTGTGTGTGTGTGTAGGAGCTGTCAGGAATGCGGTGTGTTCGTCTGCTGTCGTCGGGCCAGGTCCTGCCCAGTGAGTGTGTCTGTGGACTTGTGGAGCTGGCAGGAGACCCCAACACTAGCCCCACACTCACAGGAACCATCATCTCTCTACTGGCCCAACTAGGTACACAGACACACACACACACACACACAGTCAATTACTAATTCCCAACACATTTCAGTCATATCATTTTTGTCAACAGCCGACAATGTGTCTCTCACTCAAAAACAATACAAAAACAATAGAACTTGTGTTGATGTGTGTGTGTTCTCACCCCCAGCCTGTGATGATGAGAGCAGAGATGTTCTCCAGAGTAGTTATAACCTGACCAGCACTCTGGCCTCCATCATCCACTGCCACAGCACCACCCCCAGGGAGCCGCTCGTACTACAGGTAGGCACAGCATTTGCCGACCTCTGGTTCACAGTCTGGCTTTGTCATACGTTTGTTTGGAAGTGCGTTCAGATTTCTATCTCCTGAATCATGCGCAGAACCATGTAAACGTGTGCATGAGCTCGACAAGTATGCATGTATTATCATCTTGTGCAAATCTGAACGCGCTACCAGCACTTTGAAAAGTTGATTTAAATATACTTTCCTGTGGATATATTGTCACACATTCCTACCTGCAAAAGGACCAACCACACGGACAACTGGTAAAGGATCATTTTATTCAGCATTCTGGCTTGTAGAGGTCGTAAGAGGAAACTCTCCTGACCCAAACGCTCATTTCTGCCCGATGTAGAATTTATGAAATTCAACATCGGGTCTTCAGGCTACTCACCAAAATGACATGATGAGACTAAACCAGGGGTCATGAACCCTGGTCTTGGAGAATTACGGCGCTACACAAAGCCAAAGCTCCAGTGGTAAACATGTCTGTAGGATGTGATGTGTTCAACTACTGCTTTAGAAACTCTGTGTGTCTCAGTGTCTAAAGCTGCTGCAGAGGCTCACCTATAACGGACGGATATTCCACTGCGCCAACTACATCCACGAGCTCATAGACTTTCTCATGACCAACATGTAAGATACCTCTCCTCTCTTCCCTCATCCTCTCTCTTCTCCCACTCTACAGTAAAGCAGAGGTGAATGTTTACATGTAAGTATTCATTTTGTCCCCTTTGTATACCCCCCTCTAGCCAGTCGCACAATGATGACATCACCATGCCGTGCCTGGGTTTGATGGCTAACCTGTGTCGCTACAACCTGTCAGTACAGACTCACATCAAAGCTCTGGTGAGGACCACCCTCTCTCTACCGCCGTCTATCCAGCTTTTCTATTTTCCTCTTACTCACCCTCTTTTCTCTCCTTTGTCTTTGATGGAACGGGTTGTTGTAATGTGAAGGCTGTGTGTTTTCCTACAGAGCAATGTGAAGGCGTTCTAGTGAACGTTGATTAACATCTGGCTGTGTGTGTTCCTACAGAGCAATGTGAAGGCGTTCTAGTGAATGTTGATTAAGACCTGGCTGTGTGTGTTCCTACAGAGCAATGTGAAGGCGTTCTAGTGAATGTTGATTAACACCTGGCTGTGTGTGTTCCTACAGAGCAATGTGAAGGCGTTCTATTGAACGTTGATTAACACCTGGCTGTGTGTGTTCCTACAGAGCAATGTGAAGGCGTTCTATTGAACGTTGATTAACACCTGGCTGTGTGTGTTCCTACAGAGCAATGTGAAGGCGTTCTACCGTACCCTGATTAACTTCCTGGCCCACAACAGTTTGACGGTGGTGGTGTTCGCTCTCTCCATACTGGCTAGCCTCACTCTCAATGAGGAGGTGGGGGAGAAGGTAACACACAGACACACACCAGGGTTTTCTCTATCTTTAGTTCTGGTTGTGACAACTCTCTGTCTGGGCTCTGTGACGTGTGTGTGTGTGTGTGTGTGTCAGCTGTTCCATGCTAAGAACATCCACCAGACATTCCAGCTGATCTTTAACATCATCGTCAATGGTGATGGAACCCTAACCAGGAAGTACTCTGTAGACCTACTGGTGGACCTGTTAAAGAACCCCAAGATGGCTGACTGCCTGACCAGGTATACACACACACACACACACACACACACACACACACTCACACTCACACTTTTATAGAACAATAAAAGTGATGTTGTGTATGTCTCTCCCTCCTCTCTCTCTGTAGGTATGAACACTTCTCAGTGTGCTTGTCCCAGGTATTGGGTCTTCTACATGTCAAAGACCCGGACTCTGCTACCAAGGTGTTGGAGCTGCTCCTGGCTCTGTGTGGTGTGTCAGGCCTGAGGTCTCTGCTGTGTGAGGTCGTGTTCCGTCCTGCCGCCCCTCGGCTCCGAGCTGCAAGCCGCAGACACGGGGCGGGCCTAGACGCAGGGCAGACAACAGAGCCGGGCTTAGCTCTCATCCAATGGCTGAGCTCTCCGGCTGAGGGGGAGGAGTTATGCTGTCTACAGGCCCTGCAGCTGCTGACTGAGCTACTGGAAGTACGACAGCTCTACACGGACACACAGAACTAAAAGTGGAAGCCTGGATTTCACTACATCCTGTCTAGCACAGTGATGACTCCTACAGAAAAAGTGACTTGCACTGATTTGCTCTTTGTCCTTTCTTATGTGTTTCTCTCCAGGAGGCGTTGGGTTCAGAGGTCGTGTCTGTGTGTGTGTTGGGCTACGTTGAGTTGTTGGTTCCAGTGGTGTTGGGTCTACTACAGGGGCTGGACCCAGCCGCACCAGACAGCCAGCTCAGAACACACTGCATACGTACCACAAACACCACCAGCCTGCTGCTAAATATCCTTTACATCTGTCTATCTGTCTGTGTGTGTGTCTGTGTGTCTGTGTTATCAGCCTTAACTCTTCCACTGCTGTGTAGTGAGGAATCGGTGTGTAGGGTGGTGTCTCGTCAGATGAGCTCCCAGCTCTGTCTCTCTCAGGTGGAGCTACTGCTCTCCTGTTGCCATAACAACGACCCGCTCACCTGCCCCCCCACCGGCCACGACAGCAGCCTCAGGTCAGTGACCACATACACACTCAGAACACACACATACACACAGAACATAGTTGTAAACACCTGCGTGGGGGTGTTCCAGTCAGGTGTGTGGTGAGGCGGTGCTGAAGAGTGTGGAGTTGATGAGTAAACTGAGACAGCAGGTGAAGGACATGGAGACCAGCTTCTACAGAATACTACAGGTACACACACACACACACACACACCTACCTACCTGCGGAGCCGAGCTAAAAGATTGCCATAATAAAATGTCTCTCCCTACAGGACCAGAGGATGGTCACGCCCTTTCTCTGGCTCTGACGTCCAGTCACAGAGAGCATGTTCAGACCGGGCTTCGCCTACTGTTTGAGGCCACGCCTCTCCCAGACTTCCCTTCGCTGGTGTGAGTGATTGAACACACACACACAATGAATCAGTCAGTCATGGAAGTGTTTATTCTGATGGCAGCCTGTGTCTCAGTCTAGGGGAGAGCATTGCTGCCAACAACGCATATCGCCAGAGGGAGGCTGAGCTGTCTGTCAAACGGGTTGCTGTGCAACAGGATGTCCCGGCCCCCATGGGGAAGAGCCTATCAGGGCCTTCTCCCTCCAGCCCCTCCCACAGCATTCACAGCCTCATAGAGAAACTACAGAACGGCATGGAGGTGTGAGTCTGTATTCTGACGTGTGTTGTAGATGGGGTGTGTGTGTGTGTGTGTGTGTGAGTCTGTATTCTGACGTGTGTTGTAGAAGGAGGTGTGAGTCTGCATTCTGACGTGTGTTGTAGATGGGGTGTGTGTGACTAACGTGTATGTGTTGTAGTTGCAGGATCAGATGAAGGATGTGCGTGTGTCAGAGATCATGGATGTTTATGAACAGAAGATCTCCGCTCTGGCGGTGAGTATCCCCACTAGATCTTCCAACTCCACACCTGTCAACTCTGATGGTCCTAGGTCTTCCAACTCCACACCTGTCAACTCTGATGGTCCTAGGTCTTCCAACTCCACACCTGTCAACTCTGATGGTCCTAGGTCTTCCAACTCCACACCTGTCCACTCTGATGGTCCTAGATCTTCCAACTCCACACCTGTCCACTCTGATGGTCCTAGGTCTTCCAACTCCACACCTGTCCACTCTGATGGTCCTAGGTCTTCCAACTCCACACCTGTCCACTCTGATGGTCCTAGGTCTTCCAACTCCACACCTGTCCACTCTGATGGTCCTAGGTCTTCCAACTCCACACCTGTCCACTCTGATGGTCCTAGGTCTTCCAACTCCACACCTGTCCACTCTGATGGTCCTAGGTCTTCCAACTCCACACCTGTCCACTCTGATGGTCCTAGGTCTTCCAACTCCACACCTGTCAACTCTGATGGTCATGGTGGTGTGGTCAACTCTCTTTTCCACCATTTCTTTGCATTTGATGTAACCACCATGAGACATTTAATTGAGTTAGTATTGTAACTGCTTCGCTTTCCTTCTCTCTCTCTCTTTCATTCTCTCTCAATTTCAATTCAATTCAATTTAAGGGCTTTTATTGGCATGGGAAACGTGTGTTAACATTGCCAAAGCAAGTGAAGTAGATAGTAAACAAAAGTGAAATAAACAATAAATATTAACAGTAAACATTACACTCAGAAGTTTCAAAAGAATAAAGACATTTCAAATGTCATATTATGTATATATACAGTGTTGTAACAATGTGCAAATAAATCTCTCTCTCTCTCTCTCATTCTCTCTCTCTCTCTCTCACCCCCCCTCCAGTCTAAGGAGGGGAGGTTACAGGATCTGTTAGAAGCCAAGGCTCTGGCTCTCTCTCAGGCCGATCGCCTCATCGCTCAGTACCGCTGTCAACGAGCTCAGGCAGAGGCCGAGGTAACAAACACACACACCCAGGCCGAGGTAACACACACACACACACACACACACACGAGGCCTTGGCTTCTAACACAGATGGCCTTTGTCTCTGTCTCTCTGTAGGCACGTAAGCTAGCATCTATGCTGAAGGAGGCAGAACGGAGGAGAGAGGAGCTGCAGGTTCGTAGCAGAAGAGTTAGCACATGCTAAGAGGTTTAGCATTATTGTTCTGCTAAAGACTAGCTAGCAGATGCCAAAAAGTGTGTGTGTGTTTGTGTTAGGCAGAGTTAGGTAGCCAGGTACTGGAGGCAGAGAGGTCGAAGGGAGACATCGAGGAGCTGCTTCAACACAACGCTAGACTGCAGGCTGACTCTCAGGAACATCAGGCTCTCAAAGGATCCTATAACCAGCTGCTTAACAGGTTACACCCACACACACACTGCTCTCTACATTCTTCTCTACATAGATGTTTCTTATGCAGGTATTTCATGACGCATTTCCTGTTCCTGTGTAGGTTTAATGAGAGTGAGCGTCTGTTGAAGGAGCTGCAGATGGCTCATATCTCCGTCACTAAACAGATGGACACGCTGAGGAAGAGCCAGGACACACTACGTCTACAGCACGACAAGTAAGACAAGCACACAGTAGCAATAAAAACATTCCCTCTGCAACTATTTACAATTAGCTTTTTTTCTTTTGCTCTCTCTCTTTCAGGGCAGTGTGTGAGCTGAAAGAGAGGGAGGAGCAAATTAAATCCTTCCAATCAGAGCTTCAGCAGAGAAACCGTGACATCACAGGTCAGTTTGAGCTAAACCAGAAAGAGCTATCTCAATACCCCAGTTACCACTCTCTTACACTCTGTGTCCCTCCTTCACTCTCTTTCTCCCAACCCCTTCTCTCTCCTACTCTCCCTCTTTTACTGACTCTCTCTCTCTCTCTCTCTCACTCTCTCTCTCTCTCTCTCGCTAACTCTCTCTCTCTCTCTCTCTCTCGCTAACTCTCTCTCTCTCTCTATCTCTCTCTCTCTCTCTCTCTCTCTCTCTCTCTCTCTCTCTCTCTCTCTCTCTCTCTCGCTCTCTCTCTCTCGCTAACTCTCTCTCTCTCACGCTAACTCTGTCCCTCTCCTCCTCTCTCAGGTCTGCGTGGTGAGTTGCGGGGTCAGGAGGAGAGGGGGAGAGCGAAAGAGAAAGAGAGGGAGGAACTAGAGGAAACTGTGGATATTCTGAGGAAGGAACTCAACAAGACGGAGCTGGCCAGAAAGGACGCCAGCATCAGGGTAAGGACACACACTGGTAAAGTATTGGAGGAGGGAGGGTCTTGCCAGCTGACTTGTACACCGTACTGGATAAGCTAATAACCAACTCCATACACCCACTAGGGGAGATCTAAATGATTCTAATACAAAGTAGTTTCTGGTAAGGAAGTTGGCTTAGTCTGTGTCCTTTCTCCTGTCCTCTCCTCCCCCCTCTCCTCTCCTGTCCCCTCTCCTGTCCCCTGTCCTCTCCTGTCCTCTCTCCTCTCCTGTCCTGTCCTGTTCTCTCCTCTCCTGTTCCCTGTCCTGTCCTCTCCTGTCCTGTTCTCTCCTCTCCTTCCCCCTCTCCTGTCCTGTCCTCTCTCCTCTCCTGTCCTGTTCTCTCCTCTCCTTCCCCCTCTCCTCTCCTTCCCTCTCTCCTCTCCGGTTCTCTCCCCTCTCCTGTCCCCTCTCCTGTTCTCTCCTGTCCTGTTCTCTCCTCTCCTGTTCTCTCCTCTCCTGTCCTCTCCTGTCCTGTCCTGTTCTCTCCTCTCCTGTCCTCTCCTGTCCTGTCCTGTTCCCTCCTCTCCTGTCCTCTCTCCTGTCCTGTTCTCTCCTCTCCTGTCCTGTCCTCTCTCCTCTCCTGTCCTCTCACCTCTCCTGTCCTCTCCTCTCCTCTCCTGTCCTCTCTCCTCTCCTTCCCTCTCTCCTCTCCGGTTCTCTCCCCTCCCCTGTCCTCTCCTGTCCTCTCCTGTCCTCTCCTCTCCTCTCCAGGCGTCCTCTCTGGAGCTGCAGAAAGCCCAGGTGGAGGCCAAACTACAGAAGAAAGAGGAGGAGCTGAACAAACACTCTTCTATGATCGCCATGATACACAGCCTCAGCTCTGGCAAACAGAAGAGCGACGTCAACCTGTCGCTCTGAGAGACACACACACAGCGACGTCAACCTGTCCCTCTGAGAGACACACACACAGCGACGTCAACCTGTCCCTCTGAGAGACACACACACTACCAATCTGTCTCTGTCACATCTGCACACACAGGATCAGAAGGAATGGATTTTTAAAAACAAAATTAGTAACTCATTTCTGTAATTTTAATGTACCGCTATCTGCATTTTTAAACCTATTGTCCATATATCCTGCATTTATCATTCTTTTACACTCAGTTTTTCTGTCCATTGTATTGAAGTCTAAATAAATATTGACTGGTCTGATGATCAGTGTATTCATGATTTTATCAAAACTCCTACAGTCCTTCTGTAGACATAGGGGAACAGCAGGAGCAGAGTTTGAACCAGCAACCCAGTGTTTTATGGGGAGAATGACCTGACCTCTTATCAAAGTCCAGACCTCTTAGCAGAGTGGCTGTATTAGGCTGGACTCACAGGGGGTTACAGGACAATAAAGGGGAGTTTTATACACATCCAACTTACCCATCCAAAACCTACAGCACTGTGTACAGGGACTCAGTAGGCATTTTGCTCTTTAAATTATACTCTGCGCTCCTCAATGTATACTTAACAGAAATATAAATGCTGCAATTTCTAATATTTTGCTGTGTTACAGTTCATATAAGGAAATCAGTCAATTTAAATAAATTCATTAGGCCCGACTATGGATTTCACATGACTGGGCAGGGGCGCAGCCATGAGTGGGCCTGGGAGGGCATAGGCCCACCCACTGGAGAGCCAAGCCCAGCCAATCAGAATTCGGTTTACCCCACAAAAGGGCTTTATTACAGACAGAAATACACCTCAGCACCCCCTCAGACGATCCCACAGGTGAAGAAGCCGGGTGTAGATGTCCTGAGCTGGCGTGGTTACACATGGTCTGCGGTTGTGAGGCCAGTTGGATGTACTGCCAAATTCTCTAAAATGACGTTGGAGGCGGCTTACGGTAGAGAAACTCAAATTCAATTATCTGGCAACTGCTCTAGTGGACGTACCTGCAGTCAGCATGCCAATTGCACGCTCCCTCAAAACTTGAGACATCTGTGGTGTTGTGTGACAAAACTGCACATTTTAGTGGCCTTTTATTGTCCCCAGCACAAGGTGCACATGTGTAATGATCATGCTGTTTAATTAGCTTCTTGATATGCCACTCCTGTCAGGTGGATGGATTATCTTGGCAAAGGAGAAATGCTCACTGACATGAACAAATTTGTGCGAAAAATTTGAGAGAAATAAGCTTTTTGTGCATATGGACAATTTCAGGGATCTTTTATTTCAGCTCAAGAAACATGGAACCAACACTTTACATGTTGCGTTTATATTTTTGTTCAGTATATCTGTAATGCAGCCTGCATGAACCATTTCTGTTAATGCAAGGCCACACATTAGTGAAGCAAAGCTTGCATTGTGTGTACGCTCACATACACTCACCGGCCTGTTTATTAGGTACACCCATCTAGTACCGGTTCGGACCCGCTTTGCCTTTGAGAGGGGAGGAGGGAGGACAGAAATAAGGGGGGGGGGGGGGGGAGATGGGGAGGAGAGAAAGAGGGGGAGGACATGGGAGGATTAGTTTGTCTGTAGTCACTAGTGAGTTAGTGAATCATTACGGCTCAGCAAAGGTGAACATGACATAAATGAAAGCGCTGCTTGTTGACAGCCCCCTTCTACCTGCTCCCCCCTGTAGGAGAAGGATAACTGTAGTGGCAGAGCTTGTACGGTGGATCGTCTGTGTCTGTTCCTGGTCACCCCAGTCATGACAACAGGCACCATCATCATTTTCTACAACCACCCTTCGAGGGAGAACAAATGAAGAAATGCTACGCCTGATACACACACCAACGCTATGTGTAATATGCGCGCACACACGCATGTGTACACACATACCGTATAAAGGCCATGCTACAGCCAATAAAAAAACATTAATCGTCTTTCCAATGAGGCTCAGTCACTCTGGGTTTGACGGCCTGGGTTCAATATGTGTGACGTTCAGTTAGCTAGCTAGATTGTTTCTGACAGTCATATGTACATATTTACTTGCGTGCTTTTATTAAATATGTACAACTGACACACTGTCAAGGGTGGAAGTGAGAAACCACTATTTTACTACAGGATTAGTACTGTATAATCTAGTCTAATCTAACTAGCAATGTGCCAGAATCCCAATCCATTACTTAGGTAGGAATAGTGGCTTATGATTATGAACAGAACTAGCTACAGTATTCTCTGATCACAAACACAATTGTAGCTTAGATCTCAAATGGGTCTCTCTTTCAGTCTCTTTCCGATTAAGACTCAGTATCATAAATGTATGTAGCCATTGTCAAAATGCTGCATAAATGACTATATATATGTGGATGTATATTATATAAGTTGTTTTGTTGTGTATTATAATATAATAATAATAATATAATAATAATAATAATATAATATGCCATTTAGCAGACGCTTTTATCCTAAGCGATTTACAGTCATGTGTGCATACATTTTTACACTCTGCTTATTTCACTCTGCTTCAGACGCCCATGTTTACATGTATGTTTCTGTTTACAGACATCCAAGTAACCTGTGTGTGTATGTTTCTGCCTCAGATGTCCATGTTTACATGTCTGTTTCTGTTTACAGACATCCATGGAACCTGTGTGTGTATGTTTCTGCCTCAGATGTCCATGTTTACATGTATGTTTCTGTTTACAGACATCCAAGTAACCTGTGTGTGTATGTTTCTGCCTCAGATGTCCATGTTTACATGTCTGTTTCTGTTTACAGACATCCAAGTAACCTGTGTGTGTATGTTTCTGCCTCAGACGCCCATGTTTACATGTATGTTTCTGTTTACAGACATCCAAGTAACCTGTGTGTGTATGTTTCTGCCTCAGATGTCCATGTTTACATGTCTGTTTCTGTTTACAGACATCCATGGAACCTGTGTGTGTATGTTTCTGCCTCAGATGTCCATGTTTACATGTATGTTTCTGTTTACAGACATCCATGGAACCTGTGTGTGTATGTTTCTGTTTACAGACATCCAAGTAACCTGTGTGTTGTCAGAGGACTGTGTCCTGCACTGCAGCTTCCAGCCTGGCAGTGAGGAAGTCATTCACTGGCTGAAACCAGAAGACAAGGTCCTGACCGTCCACTCCTACAGTACAGATCAGCTCAAGCAACAGAGCCAGCCTTACAGAGGGAGAACAACCCTGTTCAATGACCAGATCCCCAAAGGAAATGCTTAATCAATTGGAGGTTTACTCAGTAGCAATGCAAATATTATGGTACAGCTACATGGACACTCAATCACTATGGTACTTTTTAATGGTGAGTTTACAAACATATATTATGATAAATATATTTGAAACTTGTATCTCATTATGGTAAAATAAGTATAACCAGTTATAATTGTAATGGCTTAGCAGATAATAAGAAAAGACGATCAGTATTTACCTGGCTAAAAGAGAAGGAATATAATATCTATTGTTTACAGGAAACTCAGTCAACTATTTTAGATGAAGTTGTGTGGAGAAAGGACTGGGGGGGGGAAATATATTTCTCCCATGTATCACGGTTCAGGCTAAGACCCAGATGCAGACACAGGCGGGGGATAGTACGAGTCTCAGAGTTTATTACAGTATAAGGGGAAGGCAATCGGTAGGTCAAGGCAGGCAAAGAGTCATAATCCAAATCAGAGTCAGGCAGGTACAGGACAGCAGGCAGAACGGTCAGAACTGGGAAAAGTAGAGAAAGCAAAAACTAGAGCACAGGAAACACGGGAACACGCTGGTTGGACAAGACGAACTGGCAACAGACAAACAGAAAACGCAGGTATAAATACACATGAGGTAATGGGAGACACCTGGTGGGGGTTGGAGACAATCACAAGACAGGTGAAACAGATCAGGGTGTGATACCATGGGCAAAGAAACTCAAAAGGGGTGATGACATCACCAACGATCTATCATGGTCCAAACACACCAAGACAGTCGTGAAGAGGGCACGACAAAGCCTATTCCCCCTCAGGAGACTGAAAAGATTTGGCATGGGTCCGCAGATCCTCAAAAAATTATACAGCTGCACCATCGAGAGCATCCTGACTGGTTGCATCACCGCCTGGTATGGCAACTGCTTGGCCTCCGACCGCAAGGCACTACAGAGGGTATTGCGTACGGCCCAGTACATCACTGGGGCCAAGCTTCTTGCCATCCAGGACCTCTATACCAGGCGGTGTCAGAGGAAGGCCCTCAAAATTGTCAAAGACTCCAGCCACCCTAGTCATAGACTGTTCTCTCTGCTACCGCACGGCAAGCGGTACCGGAGTGCCAAGTCTAGGTCCAAAAGACTTCTCAACAGCTTCTACCCCCAAGCCATAAGACTCCTGAACAGCTAATCATGGCTACCCGGACTATTTGCACTGCCCCCCACCCCATCCTTTTTACGCTGCTGCTACTCTGTTAATTATTTATGCATAGTCACTTTAACTCTACCCACATGTACATATTACCTCAACTAGCCGGTGCCCCCGCACATTGACTCTGCAACGGTACCCCCCTGTATATATAGCCTCCCTACTGTTATTTTATTTTACTTCTGCTCTTTTTTTTCTCAACACTTTTTTTGTTGTTGTTTTATTTTTTTTTGTTAAAAATAAATGCACTGTTGGTTAAGGGCTGTAAGTAACCATTTCACTGTGATGTCTGCACCTGTTGTATTCGGCGCATGTGACCAATAAAATTTGATTTGATTTGATATTAATTAACAGTGATTTTGATCCGAATGTGCAAATTGTCCAAACAGATCCTCAAGGTAGATGATTTTAAATATGTTATTGGACCATAAACAGATATGGTTCATTAACCTATACGGTCCAAATAATGATGATCCACGCTTCTTTGAAAATATATATAATAATTTATCAACCCTACAAGCAATACAATTATGGTGGGAGATACCTGGTTGATGAGGGCTGGGTCCAGGATATTCCTGGCGGGGACCCAACGCCTCTCCTCCGGGCCATAACCCTCCCAGTAAACCAGGTACTGGAATCCCCTGCCTCGAGGTCGAACACTCAGGAGGCGCCTCACCATGTACGCCGGATGGCTGTCGATGAGACGGGGGAGAGGGGTGGGCCTGGAAACAGGAGACAAAAGGCTGTGAGACAGGGGTTTAATTCTAGATACATGGAAAGTGGGATGTATACGGCGGGTGCGGGACAACAGAAGGCAAACAGCAGAGGGGCTAAGGACCTTAGAGATGGGGAAAGGGCCAATAAAACGGGAGGAAAGTTTGCGGGACTCCACCCGGAGGGGCAGATCCTGAGTGGAAAGCCATACCCTCTGCCCAAGACGGTAGCGGGGAGCAGGGGTCCGGTGGCGGTCCACCTGTCGTCGATACCCTGAGGTGGTCTTGAGAAGAGCGGCCAGGGCTCTCTTCCAGGTATGGCGACAGCGAAAGACGAACGTCTGGGCAGAATGTATGCTGACCTCTTCCTCTTTCTCCAGGAAGAGCGGGGGCTGATATCCCAGGGAACACTCAAAAGGCGAGAGACCAGTAGCAGAACAAGGAAGGGTGTTGCGGACATATTCCACCCATACGAGTTGCTGGCTCCTGGTGGTGGGATTGGTGGAGACGAGGCAACGAAGAGTCGTCTCCAGGTCCTGATTGGCTTGCTCCGACTAGCCGTTAGACTGGGGATGAAAAACCAGAGGACAGGCTGGCCGACGACCCAATGAGGGTGCAGAACGCCTTCCAGAACCCGGATGAGAACTGAGGACCATGTCGACCGGAAGTCCATGGATCCGGAAGACGTGCTGCACCATGAGCTGGGCCGTCTCCTTAGCTGAGGGCAACTTAGGAAGGGGGATAAAATGGGTGGCTTTGGAAAACCTATCCACCACCGTAAGGATGGTGGTGTTGCCCTCTGACGGAGGGAGACCCGTGACGAAGTCCAAGGATATATGGGACCAGGGGCGGTGAGGAACAGGGAGTGGTTGAAGGGGGCCAGCCGGAGCTTGCCGCGGAGTCTTGTTCTGCGCACACAGTGCAGGCGGCAACGAACACAGACACGTCAGGAACCATGGTGGGCCACCAAAAACGTTGTCGGACGGGAGCCAGGATGACAGGTGAGTCTTGAGGAATGTGCCCATTCCAGGACCGGAGCACGGGCAGAGTCCGGGACAAACATCCGGTTAGCAGCCAACAAGTGCTCAGCATGTGTGGGAACTCCTTCAAGACTGTTGGAATATCTTTCCAGGTGAAGCTGGTTGAGAGAATGCCTACTTTGAAGATTCTCAAATATAAAATATATTTTGATATGTTTTAACACTTTTTTGGTTACTACATGATTCCATATGTGTTATTTCATAGTTTTGATGTCTTCACTATTATTCTACAATGTAGGAAATAGTAAATATAAAGAAAAACCCTTGAATGAGTAGGTGTGTCCAAACTTTTGACTGGTACTGTACCTCTGATAATCCGTGAAAGAAGCGTGTCGAACAGGGCTTCCGGGTTCAAGGCACTCTCAGCCGCTAACGTGCGAAAATCCACTGTGTAGTCTGCCACACTACGGGAGTCTTGATGTAGTTGGAGCGGCTTACGAGCAGCCTCTCTCCCGGACAATCGAACACTTTTCGTATCTCCGCCACGAACTCCTCCAGACTGAGGCAAACGGTGGACTGTTGCTCCCACACCGCCGTAGCCCAGGCGAGAGCCCTCCCGGACATCAGCGTTATCAAGTACGCCATCGTCGAGTGGTCCGAAGAAGGCTGCAGCTCGAAGATGAGGGAGCACTGGGAGAGAAACACCCGGCAGGTTCCAGAATCTCCAGCGTAACGCTCCGGAGGAGGTAAGCAAGGTTCTCGGGACACCGGGGTAGGCGGGGAATAAGTGCTGCTTGTGGCAGGGTTGCTGAGAGTCTGGGGGGGTTACTGTTGTGGCTTGCTGTCTAGTTGGGAATCCGAGGAATTGCTCCAGCAATTGAACACATGGTCATGGCGTTCTGCCAGGGTGTGGAGTCCCTCCATAAGGCTTTGTAGTTCCCCTTCGTGTCTTCCAATGGTGGCTCCTTGGGAGGAGACAGCGTTGCAGAGCTGGTCCAAGTCTGCTGGGTCAGTCATGGCCATTTCGTACTATCACGGCTCAGGCTAAGACCCAGATGCGGACACAGGAGGCGGATAGTACGAGTCTCAGAGTTTATTACAGTACAAGGGGCAGGCAATCGGTAGGTCAAGGCAGGCAAAGAGTCATAATCCAAATCAGAGTCAGGCAGTTACAGGACGACAGGCAGGATCAGGGTCAGGACAGGCAGAAAGGTCAGAACTGGGAAGACTAGACAAAGCAAAAAACTAGCGCACAAGAACACACTGGTAGGACTTGACGGGACAAGATGAACTGACAACAGACAAACAGAAAACACAGGTATAAATACACATGATGTAATGGGAGACACCTGGTGGGGGTTGGAGACAATCACAAGACAGGTGAAACAAATCAAGGTGTGACACCATGGGCAAAGAAACTCAAAAGTGGGTGATGATATTAATTAACAGTGATTTTGATCCGAATGTGCAAATTGTCCAAACAGATCCTCAAGGTAGATGATTTTAAATATGTTATTGGACCATAAACAGATATGGTTCATTAACCTATACGGTCCAAATAATGATGATCCACGCTTCTTTGAAAATATATATAATAATTTATCAACCCTACAAGCAATACAAGACTCTATTATTATGGTGGGAGATTATAATACGGTTTTAAATACCTCTATGGACCGTAAAGGAAATAACACTACAAACTATCACCCTCATGCACTTAAGGAAATCACAAATGTCATGGATATATTGGAACTAGTGGACATATGGAGGCTTAAATATCCTGACCTAGTGAGATATACATGGCGGAGGCTCAATCAAGCTAGTCGTCTTGACTACTGTCTTATCAATCGATCGAATGTATTTATAAAGCACTTTTTACATCAGCAGATGTCACAAAGTGCTATACAGAAACCCAGCCTAAAACCCCAAACAGCAAGCAATGCAGATGTAGAAGCACAGTGGCTAGGAAAAACTCCCTAGAAAGGCAGAAACCTAGGAAGAAACCTAGAGAGGAACCAGGCTCTGAGTGGTGGCCAGTCCCCTTCTGGCTGTGCCGGGTGGAGATTATAACAGTACATGGCCATTAAGGCCAGATTTTTCTCCAAGATGTTCAAACGTTCATAGATGACCAGCAGGGTCAAATAATAATCACAGTGGTTGTAAAGATTGCAACAGGTCAGTACATCAGGAGTAAATGTCACTTGGCTTTTCATAGCCGGGCATTTAGAGGTTGAAATAGCAGGTGCAGTAGAGAGAGAGAGTTGAAAACAGCAGGTCTGGGACAAGGTAGCACGTCCGGTGAACAGGTCAGGGTTCCATAGCCGCAGGCAGAAGAGTTTAAACTGGAGCAGCAGCATGATCAGGTGGACTGGGGACAGCAAGGAGTCATCAGGCCAGGTAGTCCTGAGGCATGGTCCTAGGGTTCAGGTCCTCCGGGAGGGGAGGAAGAGAGGGAGAGAGAGAAAATTAGAGGGAGCATACTTAAATTCACACAGGACACCGGATAAGACAGGAGAATAACACCAGATAAAACAGACTGACCTTAGCCCCCCGGCACATAGACTATTGCAGCATAGATACTGGAGGCTGAGACAGGGGGGGTCGGGAGACACCATGGCCCCGTCCGATGATACCCCCGGACAGGGCCAACCAGGCAGGATATAACCCCACCCACTTTGCCAGAGCACAGCCCCCACACCACCAGAGGGATATCAACAGACCACCGACCTACTACCCTGAGACTAGGCTGAGTATAGTCCACGATCTCCTCCACTGCACAAGCCCGAGGGGGCGACAAACCGGACAGGAAGATCATGTCAGTGACTCAACCCACTCAAGTGACGTACCCCTCCTAGGGACGGCATGGAAAGCACCAGTAAGCCAGTGACTCAGCCCCCGTAATAGGATCAGAGGCAGAGAATCCCAGTGGAGAAACGGGAACCGGCCAGGCAGAGACAGCAAGGGCGGTTCGTCGCTCCAGTGCCTTTCCGTTCACCTTCGCACCCCTGGGCCAATCATAGGACTTACTGAAGAGATGAGTCTTCAGTAAAGACTTAAAGGTCGAGACAGAGTCTGCGTCTCTCACATGGATAGGCAGACCATTCCATAAAAATTGAGCTCTATAGGAGAAAGCCCTGCCTCCAGCTGTTTGCTTAGAAATTCTAGGGACAGTAAGGGGGCCTGCGTCTTGTGACCGTAGCATACGTGTAGGTATGTATGGCAGGAACAAATCGGAGAGATCGGTAGGAGCAACCCTAGCCTTAACAGGAAGCCAGTGTAGAGAGGCTAGCACTGGAGTAATATTATCAAATATTTTGGTTCTTGTGAAGATTCTAGCAGCCGTGTTTAGCACTAACTGAAGTTGATTTAGTGCTTTATCCAGGTAGCCGGAGAGTAGAGCATTGCAGTAGTCTAATCTAGAAGTGACAAAAGCATGGATTAGCTTTTCTGCATCATTTTAGGACAAAACGTTTCTGATTTTTGCAATGTTACGAAGATGGAAAAAAGCTGTCCTTGAAATATTCTTGATATGTTCGTCAAAAGAGAGATCAGGGTCCAGAGTAACGCCGAGATCCTTCACATTTATTTATTTTGAGACGACTTTGCTTCTTGGGACCTACAGTTGAAGTCGGAAGTTTACATATACTTAGGTTGGAGTCATTAAAACTCGTTTTTCAACCACTCCACAAATGTCTTGTTAACAAACTATAGTTTTGGCAACTCAGTTAGGACATCTACTTTGTGCATGACACAAGTAATTTTTCCAACAATTGTTTACAGACAGATTATTTCACGTATAATTCACTATATCACAATTCCAGTTGACGGTGCCTTTAAACAGCTTGGAAAATTCCAGACTGTCATGGCTTTAGAAGCTTCTGATAGGCTAATTAACATAATTTGAGTCAATTGGAGGTGTACCTGTGGATGCATTTCAAGGCCTACCTTCAAACTCAGTGCCTCTGGTTGACATCATGGGAAAATCAAAAGAAATCAGCCAAGACCTCAGAAAAAAAAGTAGACCTCCACAAGTCTGGTTCATCATTGGGAGCAATTTCCAAACGCCTGAAGGTACCACGTTCATCTGTACAAACAATAGTACGCAAGTATAAACACCATGGGACCATGCAGCCGTCATACCACTCAGGAATGAGACTCGTTCTGTCTCCTAAAGATGAATGTACTTTGGTGCGAAAGGTGCAAATCAATCCCAGAACAACAGCAAAGGACCTTGTGAAGATGCTGGAGGAAACAGGTACAAAAGTGTCTATATCCACAGTAAAACAAGTCTTATATCGACATAACCTGAAAGGCCGCTCAGCAAGGAAGAAGCCACTGCTCCAAAACCGCTATAAAAAAGCCAGACTACGGAGTGGCCATCACAAAGCCCTGACCTCAATCCCTATAGAACATTTGTGGGCAGAACTGAAAAAGTGTGTGCGAGCAAGGAGGCCTGCAAACCTGACTCAGTTACACCAGCTCTGTCAGGAGGAATGGGCCAAAATTCACCTAACTTATTGTGGGAAGCTTGTGGAAGGCTACCCGAAACGTTTGACCCAAGTTAAACAATTTAAAGGCAATGCTACCAAATACTAATTGAGTGTATGTAAACTTCTGACCCACTGGGAATGTGATGAAATAAATAAAAGCTTAAATAAATCATTCTCTCTACTATTATTCTGACATTTCACATTCTTAAAATAAAGTGGTGATCCTAACTGACCTAAGACAGGGAATTTTTACTAGGATTAAATGTCAGGAATTGTGATGTATTTGGCTAAGGTGTATGTAAACTTCTGACTTCAACTGTATGTCATTCTCTCTGGCACCAAAAGTTTAAAAAGTGTTGACAGGGGACAGAATGTGGTCGGACCATCAAATAATTGCCATATATATTACTCTTACAGAATTTCCACGTGGGCGAGGATAATGCAAATTTCATTGAAGCCTATTGGATGATAACTTGTTTTTAACTAGGACAGAATAATTTATAACTGACTTTTTCCGACACAACATAGGTAAAGCAGATCCCTTATTGTATGGGACACTTTTAAATGTGCATTTAGAGGCCATGTAATTCAGTACTCATCTCTAAAACAAAAACAATTTAGGTCAAAAGAGTCCATATTAATAAAGGAAATGGAAGGACTAACATTACAGATAGATAGCAATAACAACTGTACCATAGAGGCTCAGAATAAGTTAGAGGAAAAAAAAATGGAGGAAATTATTCAAGAAAGATCAAGTGTAATATATTATAAAAAATAAAGTGAACTGGATGGAATATGGGGAAAAATGCACCAAATTATTTTTTTCTACATAGAAATGCTACCAAAAATAATTTACTGAAACTTGTTACAAATGACGGAGTCACCATGATTCACCAAACTATATTTTGAAAGAGGAAGTAAAGTACTTTAAGCATATGTTTTCGTTGCAGTCTCCTCCACCGACCGAAGTTAATTGTATGGATTTTTTTTCTATTAATAATTTAAAAGTAACAGCTGTACAGAAAGACTCATGTGAACGCCAAATTACAGAGGAGAAACTTCTTGATACAATTAAAGCCTTTAAGTCCGGGAAAACTCCAGGGCTGGATAGCATACCAGTGGAGGTATACCAAACCTTTTTTGATATACTCAGAGGACCGTTATTAGCATGTTTTAATCACTCCGATATAAATGGTAGATTATCAGACACTCAACAGGAAGGTCTGATTTCATTATTACTGAAACAGGATCCAAGTGGTAAATATAAAGATCCAGTCCATTAAAAAAATTGGAGGCTCCTTACACTTCAGTGTTGTGATGCAAAAATTCTAGCAAAATGCATAGCGCATAGAATTAAAAAGGTATTGTCGGATATTATTCTCCTAATCAGACAGGTTTTTACATGGACATTTACATTTACATTGGAGATAATACGACTGGAGTTTATATATAAATGTCTGGAATATTTCAATTTGGAAGAATCTCTTATAAAATGGGTTAAAGTTAAGTATAGTAACCCTAGGTGTAAAATAGTAAATAATGGCTACTTCTCAGAAAGTTTTAAACTGTCAAGAGGAGTAAAACAAGGTTGTCCACTATCGGCATATCTATTTGTTATGGCCATTGAAATGTTAGCTATTAAAATCAGATCCAACAATAATATCAAGGGAATAGAAATCCAGGGCTTAAAAACAAAGGTGTCATTGTACGCTTTTTAAATCCACAACTTGAATCCCTCCACAGCCTCATAGAGGATCTAGATACATTTTCTAACCTCTCTGGATTATGATAAACAAATTATGATAAATGTACTATATTACGTATTGGATCACTAAAAAATACAATTTTTACATTGCCATGTAGTTTACCAATAAAATGGTCTGATGATGATGTGGATATACTCGGAATACATATCCCAAATGAAATAAATGATCTCACTCCAATACATTTTTATTGAAAGTTAGCAAAAATAGATAAGATCTTGCTACCATGGAAAGGTAAATACCTGTCAATTTGTGGAAAAATCACCCTGATTAACTCTTTAGTATTATCCCAGTTTACCTATTCGCTTATGGTCTTGCCTACGCCTAGCGAACTTTTTTTTAAATTATATGAGAATTTTTTTATTTTTTTTATTTGGAACGGCAAGCCAGACAAAATTAAATGGGCCTATTTATATAATGAATATGAATTCGGAGGACAGAAATTATTAAATATTAAAGCATTAGACCTATCACTAAAAGCTTCAGTCATACAAAAGTTATACTTAAATCCGAACTGGTTCTCAAGCAAATTAGTAAGATTGTCTCACCCAATGTTCAAGAAAGGCCTTTTTCCCTTTATTCAGATTACAACCTCTCACTTTCAGTTATTTGAAAAGGAAATCATCTCCCAAATATCACTATTTCTAAAACAAGCCATAGAAAGTTGGTTGCAATTTCAATTTAATCCTCCAGAAACTACAGAACAAATAATGCAACAAATATTGTGGTTAAACTCAAATATACTAATTAATAAAAAAAACATTATTTTTCGAAAAAATGTTTAAAAAAGGTATAATCTTCGTAAATGATATCATAGGTAGGACTGATGGAGTTATGTCGCACATGCAGCTAACAAAAACATATGGAAATGTCTGCTCTACCCATAATTACAACCAAATAATTGCAGCATTACTGCAAAAATGGAAGAGGAAAGTGGAAGGAAGGGGGAAAAAGTAAGGAACTTGTCTGTCGGCCCTGCATTAAAGAACATAAGAGGTTAAAGAAAATTGTGATAAATAAAAAAGTATACCAGTTTAATTTAAGGACCAAAGGATTGGTTGGGAAGATATTTTTGACGTACCGATTCCATGGCATAGTGTTTATGAACTGATGCGCAAAACGACGCCAGATTCAAAACTTTGAATTTTTCAATTTCAATTATTATATACAATTCTTGCTACCTATAGAATGTTATTTATATGGGGGATACAATCTTCCCAGCTCTGCAGATTTTGCTGCGAAGAGACAGAATCATTAGATAATTTGTTTTGGTACTGTCCATTTGTAGCTTGTTTTTGGACACAGGTCCAGGAATGGCTAAAGGATTGCAATATTTACCTGGAGCTAACCCTGCAGATAGCACTACTGGGTGATCTGAAAAGTCATAGTCAATCGATCAATAATATAATAATACTTTTAGCAAAAATGTTTATTTTCAATTTACAATCTGTAGAAACAATGAGAATAGAAGGGTTCAGAACTTTTGTAAAACATCACAGTACAGTTTAAAAATATATGGCAAATAGAAATCCAATATGGATGGTGTTAAGAGGGCGACAGGTAGCTTAGTGGTTAAGAGCGGTGTGCCAATAACCGAAAGGTCGCTGGTTCTAATCCCCGAGCCGACTAGGTGAAAAATCTGTCGATGTACCCTTGAGCAAGGCACTTAACCCTAATTGCTCCTGTAAGTCGCTCTGGATAAGAGCGTCTGCTAAATGACAAAAAAAGAGATAGATGGTGTATGGAGTTGAAGGATGGGACTAATAGCAACTAATAACAACAAGATAACTAATGTAAAGCATACTGTGTCCGTTATAGGTTCAGAGCTTTTGTGAAAGAGCACAGTTAGAAAGATATGGCATATAGAAGCAAACCGGATGGACATCATGAAAATGATCGGAGAGGTTGAGGGTAGAGGAAGTTCATGAGTAAAAACAAACAAAATTGAATGGTTGTAAAATTGACAGCGTCCATAAAATGTATGTAGTATGTATAAGCTGGAAGTAGAGGCCTAAGCATTGTTGTTCACTAGTTTACTCCAATTAGGGAAGGGGTGGTGGGGTTGGAATGTAATAAAGGGAAATATATATTTTAAAAGGATATGTATATATATGTATGTATATGTATTTATATGTATGTACGTGTATATGTATGTGTGTGAACATGTATGTATATGTATATATATATATATATATATTTGTGAGAGAAAAAAACCTATGGGGGATTGGAAGTGATGCAGACAATTACATTGATGGAAGTTACAATCTATCTGCAATATTAAAGCTGATCTACCCCCTAAAAAAAAGAAAGTTCTAAGAATGTTATTTAAAAACATATTCATTCCGTTCTCAGCATCAACAAAAGTCTCTCTATCCTCTATCTTGTTGTGTTCAGGTGTATTGGACGCGCCCACTAATTGGCCACATCTGATCTTAATAGGGTCCCTTTGAATAGACTAAAATGAACAGCTTTGTATGAGTTTAAAAAAACAACATTGCATGGTTGCTCCATCCTGGTGGTGCAGTGGACTAATTCCATGGTTAAAGAGCAGGAGATCATAAGCTCGACTCTCACTGACGCCATGCCACAATAAAAAATTAATGTGTTTGCATGATTAATGCCTAAGCAAATGTATTTCCATGTATCTTATCTGTGCTTGGAGTTCAAAACGGTTAAACTAAGCTAGCAGGGTTATTAGAAGTCTTATTGAAACTGGTCCTCAGAACGTTATTTAATTACCTTCAAATAACCTATTATTAAACAATAAAAAACGTTAGTAAATCCTCCCAGAAAAACTTTCAGGGAACCATTGAAAACGTTCTCCGAATCTCCCTGCAACCTAAAAATCGCCCAGAACAGGCAAAATCTTCACTTCTGTTTTCAGAACATTTAGAAACTTTCAGCTTTAACGGTCAGGAAACTTATGGCTGTCTTACCAGAACCAAAAAAACGTATGTTCCCACAACTTCTAAGGAACCAAATGTGCTAGCTGGGCTAACAGCCATAGCAGCAATACTGTAGCAGTGCTTCAGAATCAAGACAAGGTTGACCTAGAGGTGAAAATTGACCTATTCAAAGTGGACATTCAGGTGCTGTTACATTTCGCACAAGGTAAAGATATCTTTCCTATGATAACCATGAGATTTTGACCAAAAAAATCCCCTTGTCTGGAGTTACCAGTCAAATAACATGTTAGTAGTGTATAGGTACTGTGATTTTCTTTTCTTTCTGTTGGTCGATTTAGTTTGTTGAATGTTTGTTGTCCTTATGTTTTGATATTGAGGAGAAAAAGTACTGCCATAATAGCACTGGATCATTCCACATTATACTGTGAACATTAAATACTTTAACTTTACTAGTCTTTGTATGCTTCTACTTCAAGTTGCCTGATCAACCCCAACCCAAACCTCTCAGTTTTCCACCTCTTAACATTTGGATCAGTGAGTAGGTCTAGTCAATAATATGCCTGGTCTCCAAGGCAACACTGCACCTGAATGACTTTCAGAGGACATTATAGGGTGTGTGTGTATGTGTGTGTGTGTGTGTGTGCGTTCGTTCGCCAGTGTGTATATGTGTGTGGGTGTTTAGTATCAGAGGCCATTGAGGCCCTACAGCATGCTGTGTTGTGATGACAAACTGAAAGACAGAAAAGTACATTGCACACACTGGGTCCTCCTACAGCACAGGAGTGTGTTTTCACGGCAGGCCCATTTTATATTTAGTCATTTAGCAGACGCTCTTATCCAGAGCGACTTACAGTTAGTGCATTCATCTTAAGATAGCTAGGTGGGACAACCACAAATCACAGTTATAGTAAGTAAATTTTTCCTCAATAAAGTAGCTATCAGCAAAGTCAGAGCTAGTAACAGGGAAACGAGTAAAGTACAAGTGTTAGTTCTAGTTAATTAGTGCTGTGGGATTAATTGAAGATAAACCCTACCTTTGAAGAGGTAGGGTTTCAGATGTTTTCGGAAGATGGGCAGGGACTCTGCTGTCCTAGCTTCAGGGGGAAGCTGGTTCCACCATTGGGGTGCCAGGACAGAGAAAAGCTTGGACTGGCCTGAGCAGGAGCTGCTCTGCCATAGGGGTGGGAGGGCCAAGAGACCAGAGGTGGCAGAACGGAGTGCTCGGGTTAGGGTGTAGGGTTTGAGCAGAGCCTGAAGGTAAGGAGGGGCAGTTCCTCTTGCTGCTCCGTAGGGAAGTACCATGGTCTTGTAGTGGATGCGAGCTTCGACTGGAAGCCAGTGGAGGGTGCAGATGAGTATTACCACAGGGGAGAAACCTGTCCACAAGGCTGATACATTAACACACACATTGAACACACACACACAGCCTCCACTGGGAAAGATAAATGCAGTCTTCTCCTAATCTTGTGTCCACAGCAACCTGCCAGTAGCCTTTGGTGAGGTCCTCCTTTATGGTTTAGATTAGACTTTAGTAAGCAGGGATGTAGCTCAATTGGTAGAGCATGGCGTTTGCAACGCCAGGGTTGTGGGTTCGATTCCCACGGGGGGCCAGTATGAAAAAATAATAATGTATGCACTCACTAACTGTAAGTCGCTCTGGATAAGAGCGTCTGCTAAATGACTAAAAATGTAAAAAAATGTCTAAAGCTGATCCAGATATGTTCCTAAGGGCAACTCCTACCCAGAGATGGATCTGGTCAAAGCCAGCTGAACATCGCCCCCTAGTGGACTTATAGCCTCTCTCTCCTTCACATGACTTGACCACACTTAGTCTCGTTCCCAGACACACACTTCTGCCCAACAGCCTGGGGATGAGGTTTTACCACACTGAACACAGATTCAAAAGGCAAATCGTATTTTTTAATTTTTTTTAACTGGTAGGTGTGACAGTCCACATCAGTTACCAAGGAGACCACCAGACCTACCAACGCCATTGCCATGGTTACTGACCAGAGGCTGTGTTGTTATTCTGTGATGAGAATCCAACCTGTGCCTCAGCATCCAGCCTCTCACCTCGTCTTATCCTCTCCAGTCTCTGACCTGCTATCTCATTCTCACTTGTTATGCTACTCTCGCTCTCTCTGAATGTCTCTCGCTTGTTGTCTTCTTCAGAGAGACACTGTCTGGGAGTTCCAGAGGGATCATGTTACATACAGGTAAAGATAACCTACATTCATCAAGGTGTGTGTGTCATGCTACAGTAAATAAACTCAGTATCAAAGTGTAGCTACTTCCTC
>NC_059198.1:57937261-57947352 GCF_020615455.1 Coregonus clupeaformis | reverse complement strand
AATAGTTCTTTAAGGAGTTGGTATAACCTGTAGACGCAAACAAAATTACCAGCTACAAGACACCTTTTTTTCTTTTCATTTTAAGTGTTAGAACCCATTGAGCACCGATATACACACTAACTGGGATCTCAGGAGACCGAGACAGAGTGAGAACGACAGTTACATCCGGTTACTGCTTCAGGCAGTGACTAGAGAGTGTCTGAGGAAGAGGGAAAGAGAGTGAGAGAGAGAGAGAGAGAGAGAGGAGGGAGGGAGGGAGGAGGGAGGGAGGGAGGGAGGAAAGCTGTGAGGGGAGGGAGTGGAGTTGGAGGGAGAGAGAGAGAAACAGTAGAGAGAGAAGGAGAGAGCCTGCTGTTGGAGCAAGTATGAAATAGCATAAAGTTGTTGCAGAGAGTAAGGCACTCAGGCAGTAAAGACGAAAGTAATGGTAGTTAGGTAGTAAGGTAGTGAGTAAGGTAGTAAGGTAGTAAGGTAGTAAGGTAGTAAAGGTAGTAAGGTAGTAAGGTAGTAAGGCAGTAAACTGGCAGTAAAGCAGTAAGGTAGTATGATAGTAAAAATGTGTAGTAAGGTAGTAAGGCAGTAAAGCAGTAAGGTGGTTAAGGTAGTAAGGTAGTGATAGGCAGTAAAGCAGTAAGGTAGGTATGATAAGTAAGGTAGTAAGTGTAGTAAGGTAGTAAAGCAGTAAGTTGGTAAGGTAGTAAGGTAGTAAGTTAGAACAAGGTATTAAGGCCAGTAAAACAGTAAGGTAGTAAGGCAGTAAGGTAGCAAGGTAGTAAGTGTAGTAAGTGTAGTAAGGTAGTATGGTAGTTTAGGTAGTAAGGTAGTATGGTCATTAAGGTATTAAGGTGTAGTAACGCAGTAAGGTTTTTTAAGGGGCAGTAAAGCAGTAAGGTATTAAGGTAGTAAGGCAGTAAAGGTATTAAGGCAATAAAGCAGTAAGGTAGTAAGGTAGTGAGGCAGTAAGGTGATAAGGTAGTAAGTTAATAAGGTAGTAATGCAGTAAAGCAGTAAGGTCAGTTAGGTAGTGAGGTAGTACAAGTATTAAAGCTCGTAAGGCAGAAATACGGTAAAGTAAGGCGTGTAAGGCAGTAGGCAGTAAAGCAGTAATGTAGTAAAATAGTAAGACAGTAAGGCAGAATGCAGTCAAGGCAGAAAGGCAGTAAGGTAGTAAGGGCAGTTAAAGCAGTACAGGCAGTAAGGTAGTAAGTTAGTAAGGTGGTAAGGTAGTAAGGCAGGTAAGGTAGTAAGGCAGTATGTAGTAAGGTGGTAAGGCAGTAAGGCAGTAAGGCAGAAAGGCAGTAAGGCAGTAAGGCAGTAAGCGCAGTGAGTGGTAAAGCATAAAGGCAGTAAGGTAGTAATTTAGTAAGGTAGTGTTAATAAGGCAGTAAGGTAGTAAGGTAGTGGTGTAGTAAGGCAGTAGGGTAATTAAGAAAGCATAAGGTAGTATGGTAGCAAGTAGTAAGGCTGGTAGGAAGGCAGTAGCAGATAGGAAAGAAAGTGTGTTAATAAGGCAGTAAGGTAGTAAGGCAGCAGGGTAGAAATACAGTAAGGCAGTAAGGCAGTAAGGCACTTGAAAGGCAGTAAGGCTGTTAAGGAAGTAAGGTAGCAAAGCATTAAGGCAGTAAGGTAGTAAGGCAGGTAATAAGGTAGGTAGTAAGGTATTAAGATAGGAAGGCAGTAAGATAGTGTATGGTAGTAAGACTTTAGTAAGGTAGTAAAGTGGTAAGGTAGTAAGGGCTATTAAGGCAGTATGGAGTAGTTAGGCAGGCAGTAAGGCAGTAAGGTAATAAGGCAGGCAGTGGCAGTAGGTAGTAAGGCAGGCGGTAAGGTAAATGGCTGGCGGTAAGGCGTCAAGGCAGTAATGCAGGCAGTAAGGTAGTAAGGTAGTAAGGCAGGCAGTATGGCAGTACGGCAGTAAGGCAGTAAGGCAATAAGGCAGTATGGCAGTATTGCAGTAAGATAGTAAGGCAATAAGCAGTAAGGATAGTAAGGCCAGTAAACCAGTAAGGTAGTGAAAGCAGTACCAATGTAGTAAGGCAGTAGGGCAGGTAGTAAGGTAGTAAGGCAGTAAGGCAGCAAGGTAGTAAATGTAATAAGGCAGTAAGGCAGTAATTCAGGCAGTAAGGTATTCAGGCGAGGAAGGTTTTAAGGTAGTAAAGCGGTAAGGTAGTAAGGTGGTAAGGTGGTAAGGCAGTAAATTAGTAAAGAAAAACAGTAATGTAGTAAAGCAGGCAGTGAGGCAGGCAGTAAGGCAGACAGTAAGGTAGTGTCAGACAGGCAATAAGGCAGTTGAGGCTGCAAGCCAGGCAGTGAGGTGGCAAGAAGGCAGTCAGGCTGTCACAGTAAGGCAATATGTCAGCGGCGTGGTGGTATGGTAAGGCTCGTTAGTAAAGCAGTAATGTGAAGTAAGAGCAGGCAGTGAATCAGGCAGTAAGGCAAGGTCAGCAAGGTAGTAAGGCAGGCATTAAGGCAATCAGGCAGTAGAAACGTAGGCAGTAAGGTGGCAAGAAGGCAGTCAGCAGTCTGGCAGTAAGGCAATCTGTCAGGCAGTAAGGCAGGTAAGCAGTACGGCAGTAAAGCAGGCAGTAAAGCAGGCAGTTAGGCAGTGGTAGTAAGGTAGTAAGGCAGTAAGGCAGCTAAGGCAGGCAGAGGTGGAAAGAAGGCAGTCAGGCAGTCTGGCAGTAAGGCAATCAGGCAGGCAGGAAGGCTAAGGATAGTAAGGCAGTACGGAGGACAAGGCACAAGCAAAAAATAAAAATGCAAAAGTAAAATAAAATACAAAGAGAAAACTGTCAGCATCCCAAGATCATGTTGAACAACGTGCAGGCAGTGGTCTGTCCGTCTGTCAAATGCACTTTTTTTGCTTGTGTGGGCTTCTTTATCCACAAAGTGTGTGTGTGTGTGTGTGTGTGTGTGTGTGTGTGTGTGTGTGTGTGTGTGTGTGTGTGTGTGTGTGTGTGTGTGTGTGCAGATGTTGCTGACACAGCACTCTACGAGTCCTCATTCAACTCCTGACTGTCCGTTCGGCAGGCAGAAGGCAAGCAGTAAGGCAGTAGGGCATATGTAGATTTAAGTCAAAACTGTAACTCTCGGCCACCTTAGGAACATTCACTGTCTTCTTGGTAAGCAACTCCCAGTGTAAACTGGCCTTGTGTTTTAGGTTATTGTCCTGCTGAAAGGTGAATTAATCTTCTAGTGCCTAGTGGAAAGCAGACTGAACCAAGTTTTCCTCTAGGATTTTGCCTGTCGCCAAGCTCCATTCCGTTATTTTTTATCCTGAAAATAAATCTTAACGATTACAAGCATACCCCATAACATGATGCAGCCACCACTATGCTTGAAAATATGGAGAGTGGTATTCAGTAATGTGTTGCTTGGATTTGCCCCAAACATAACACATTGTATTCAGGACAAAAAAGTTAAATGCTTTTCCAGATTTTTTTGCAGTATTGCACTTTTGGTGCCTTGTTGAAAACAGGATCCATGTTTTGGAATATTTTATTCGTATACAGGCACCTTCTTGTATCTGCATTTAGATTAGTATTGTGGAGTAACTACAATGTTGTTAATCCATCCTCAGTTTGCTCTCACATCACAGTCATTAAACTCTGTAACGTTGTAAAGTCATCATTGGCCTCATGGTGAAATCCCTGAGCAACTGAGTTAGAAACGAAGGACGCCTGTATCTTTGTAGTGACTGGGTGTATTGATACACCATCCAAGTGTAATTTAATAACTTCACCAGGCTCAAAGGATATTCAAGTGTTTTATTTTTACCCATCTACCAATAGGTGCCCTCTTCTGCAAGGCATTTGAAAACCTCCCTGGTCTTTGTGGTTGAATCTGTGTTTGAAATGTTACTTGCTTCTCGACCGAGGGACCTTACAATTATCTGTATGTGTGGGGGTAACAGAGATTAGGTAATCATTCAAAATCATGTTAAGACACACTATTACTGCACAAAGAGTCCATGCAACTATTATGTGACTTTGTTAAGCAGATGGTCTTCTGAACTTATTAAGGCCTGCCATAACAAAGAGGCGAATACTTATTGACTCAAGACATTTCATCTTTGACATTTTTTTTTTTTTTTTTTTTTTTTTATCAATAAAAACATGTTCCCCTTGACACTTTATGGGTATTTTGTGAATAGTGACGAAAAAAATTTAAAATTGTAATCATTTTAAATTCAGGCTGTAACACAACAAAAATGTGAAGAAAAAAAATCAAAGGGTGTGAATACTTTCTGAAGGCACATTAATTGGTGGGTTACACTATATTTATATACTTCACATACTGCCTGAGACAACTTGCATATATAAATGGTGAAACACTAAATGTGATGTTGTTCTTTGTTCGAATGTATATGCTTGAAATGCACAGTAATGGAAACATGTCTTACACTCAGTCATAGTTAGTAGAATAATGGTTTGGAAAGGATTTGACACCGTCAACTTTAGAAGGTTAGTAGGAGCGTTATCCAATCATTAAAACCACCTAAATACACTCACATTCACTGAACATTTAGTATTTGAAACCAAACATTAATTTCCAAACAGGCCTTTGTATAATCCAGACTCTTTATCACTCTCCATAACTTATATTCCAAATGCATCCAACATTATGCATGCCCACCATGGTATTGGGCAGCTGCTGACATTTAGAACTCAAACTCTGGTCATCTTATTGCAGAGCACATTGTATACATTTTCCCAAGCTGTTTTTAGAGAAGAATGTATTGCAAATGTCGAGTATATGTAGGATATGCCATGTTGGCTAATATGCTATATGTGTAGGATGCCATGTTGGCTAATATGCTATATGTGTAGGATACGCCATGTTGAAAGCTAATGGAGATGTTGGCTAATATGCTATATGTGTATGGGGATACGCCATGTTGGTTAATATGCTATATGTGTAGATAGCTATGTTAGCTAATATGCTATATGTGTAGGATATGCCATGTTGGCCTAATATGCTATATGTGTAGGATACACCATGTTGGCTAATATGCTATATGTGTAGGATACGCCATGTTGGCTAATATGCTATATGTGTAGGATAACGCCATGTTGGCTAATATGCTATATGTGTAGGATACGCCATGTTGGCTAATATGCTATATGTGTAGGATACGTCTTGTTGCGCTAATATGCTATATGTGTAGGATATGCCATGTTGGCTAATATGCTATATTTACATTTACATTTACATTTAGCCATTTCAGAGTAGAAGCTCTTATCCAGAGCGACTTACAAATTAGCGCATTCACCTTATGATAGCCAGTGGGACAACCACTTTCCTATTTATTTTTTTATATTTTGTGGGGGTGGGGTAGGAGGGGGGCGGGGGGTGGGGGGTAGAAGTATGACTTTTATACTATCCCAGGTATTCCTTAAAGAGGTAAAGGGTTTCAAGTGTCTCCGGAAGGTGGTCAGTGACTCCGCTGTCCTGGACGTCGTGGAGGAGCCATGTTGTGTTAATATGCATATGTGTAGGATAATACATGTTGGCTAATATGCTATATGTGTAGGATATGCCAGTTGGCTAATATGCTATATGTGCTTAGGATATGCCATGTTGGCTAATATGCTATATGCTATAGGATGATCGCCATGTTGGCTAATATGCTATATGTGTAGGATACGCCATGTTGGCTAATATGCTATATGTAGGATACGCCATGTTGGCTAATATGTATATGTATAGGATACTATATTGGCTAATATATGCTATATGTATAGGATACGCATGTTGGCTAATATGCTATATATGTGTAGGATACGCCATGTTGGCTAATATGCTATATGTGTAGGATATGCCATGTTGGCTAATATGCATATGCAGCTGTAATTTTTAAACTCCATTCTAGCATACATGAACACACACACACACACACACACACATCTTTCTGTCTACAGTAAATGCTTTTATTTGGGTGTCTATGCAGATTATATGAATGAAAGTTTCTTTAAAACCTGTTAAACTCTGCATAGGGCCCAGTGAGTTGTATACAATACAATATTATGCATAGTTTTGAAAATGCCACAGAGGTTTTACTTGAGGCTGTATTTACGTCTTAGATACAAGCAGGGGAATGGCTGCCTTCATCAAGAGGGGCATATATGGGAGTTCTGATTGGTTTAACAGTTCGACAGATTTGCCTGAGCAGACCTTGTTGAACAGTTGAGGCTCCTCAGAGGAGGAAGGGTGGACTATCCTCCTCAGCGAATTTACATAAAAATAAAATTGTAAACATTGAAAAAAGTTATCATTTTTGGATAAAACTATTCTAAATATATCCACGTCACCAAATAATCGATTAAAACACACTGTTTTGCAATGAAGGTCTACAGTAGCCTCAACAGCACTCTGTAGGGGGTAGCACCATGGTGTAGCCAAAGGACAGCTAGTTTCATCCCTCCTCTTGGTACATAGACTTCAATACAAACCTAGGAGGCTCTTGGTTCTCACCCCCTTCCATAGACTTACACAGTAATTATGACAATTTCCGGAGGACGTCCTCCAACCTATCAGAGCTCTTGCAGCATGAACTGACATGTTATCCACCCAATCAAAGGATCAGAGAATGAATCTAGTACTGAAAGCATAAGCTACAGCTAGCTAGCACTGCAGTCTGCTAAAATGTGGTGAGTAGTTGACTCAAAGAGAGAGAGAAAGACAATAGTTGAACAGTTTTCAACAAATTAATTTCATCAACAATGAAGGAGAAGCAAGAGAGAGAGAGAGAGAGAGAGAGAGAGAGAGAGAGAGAGTTTCGTCATTTGTTTTTCACTTTCAGTTTCCTTACTTAGCTAGCAAATGCAGCTGGCTAGTTTAGTTACTCAACACCCGGCTCAAACAGAGGGATGCTATGTTAGCCAGCTGGCTATGACTATCCAACACAACACTGGAACTCTTCCAAGTCAAGGTAAGCTTTTTCGGTTTTATAAATGTATTGCCACCGGGCCGCAGTGTAACTGCTTACTCACCATACACTGTAACGTTACTGCATGATTGTAGCGGGTTTGCTAACGCGTTAGTTCTATTAGCAATGTTGACCAGGACGACTTTATCTAATATGGGGACAAACGATGTTGGCTGTGTGTGGTGGTTATGACATGGTTTGGTTTGGAAAGGTTTTTTTTCGCCTTGGTCACATTACAGCTGAGTGTTGTTCATTGAAGTCCACAGACGAAGGGAAAGGTGAGAGGAGGAGGAGAGTGTATAGATGCAAGAAGGAATACAACGTGGCTGCTATGAAAGTGAGCTGTGTTTATGGATGATCCGGGTGTATTCATTCCACTGATTCGTAGGAAAGCGTTTCTTAAACGGAAGCAAAAAAACGGGGATAAAAACACCTGAATTTGTCCAATAAAACGATTGTTTGCAACTGTTTGGACTAATGATTACACCCCTAGAAAAGCTAGATGCAGGCAAGAGTGTGCAAGGCGGTATTGAATGTGTCACTGTCCGTCCATGTGTCACTGTTGTCATGTCAAATTTCTATTTCGACCTTTGTGCACCTACGTTGTAAACTTTCATTCATAGGCTAGGTTGTAGCAACCTCATGATGGGTATAGGGAACATGTGAGTATCTTGTAGAAGCCTAAACCTATAGCTGTTACATTGAGCTGGGTGAATGGAATATGAATGACAGTCATCCAATATGCTGTAATAGAAATAAGGCCATGCTCATGAAAAAACAAATTGTCCTCTCTCATCATAAACGGCACTGACCACCACTGTTGTTGAAATATACTTTTATGAGAAAATTTGAACACATTGAAGGTGGCAACAAATGTTATAGTCATCATAAGAATGTTTTAGTGTCATATACAAAAAAATCAGCTCCTACCTCGGACGGGATCGATCAACTTAAGTTTTTCAGCCGGCCCACCACCTAATCACGGATCCTAACAGGTCAGACACACGACAAATCTGACTGCCGATAGGTACCAACACAGTAGGAGGCCATTCCTTATTTTGCTGGAAGAAAAGACGCACCTGCTGCGTACCGACCTGGTACCAACGAACCTGACGTTTCTACTTGTAGAATCACAATGCTTGGCAGTTGCCGACAACTTGACTTTGAGACAATCAGAGAGAATGAACCTCCACGTGGGGGAAGCCGACAGGAGTGACAAGAAAAAGGGAAGAGAAAATAAAGAGGGCTTTTGTTCGGTGTAACTCTCTTCATCAGAATTACTCAACTAACTCAGACACACTTCACATGGATCAAATGGGCGGTAAGTGCATAAAAATGCAAACAACACTAAACGCTTTACCAAGCTAGCTATCTAGAAGAAATAATTGTATTCACTCTCCATTATCCCATACTGCTAGTGCCAGTTCACTTGCTCGCTAATGTTAGCTTAACGTCATAGCATCGCATTTGCAGTAGCACAACATAGCTAGCTAGCTTCTCGCTGACTCTCAACAGCTTACAGGCAACTGCTTAATTCAAAAATGAATCCATTGTGATGTTATTATAATGTTGCTAGCTACACTAGTTATCTAGTTGTGGCCATCTGGCTAGTATCAACAAAGGCTTACTACAAAATCTAGCTAGCTAGCAACTAAATTAACTTGGCTTGCTAGCTGGTTAGCTAACATTAGCTATATACCGCAGGCACAAGACGAACAAGCTACTGCCACCTGGTGGTCTAGAGTATTTTGACTCTATTGGATCGGTGGGTGGATCTGTACTATTTGATCAACAAAAACTCAACTGCCAACACTCTGGGCAGAGGTGCTACGATTTCCTCGGCAGTCAGTATCCTTGGTGTGTCTGAGCCCTATTTTTTATTTTTATTTTTATTTCCCTTTATTTAACCAGGTAAAGCCTAGTTGAGAACAGGTTCTCATTTACAACTGCGACCTGGCCAAGATATAGCAAAGTATACAATAAAAACAACACAGAGTTACATATGGGGTAAAAAACATAAAGTCAGAAATACAACAGAAAATATATATACAGGTGTGCAAATGCTAGCAAGTTATGGAGGTAAGGCAATAAAAATAGGCTATAGTTGCAGAATAATTACAATAGTATTAACACTGGACTAAGCTAGATGTGCAAGAGATTATGTGCAAATAGAGATACTGGGGTGCAAAATAGCAAAATAAATAACAATATAGGGATGAGGTAGTTGGGTGGGCTAATTTCAGATGGGCTGTGTAAACAGGTGCAGTGATCGGTAAAGGTGCTCTGACAACTGATGCTTAAAGTTATTGAGGGAGATAAGAGTCTCCAGCAGAGATTTTTGCAATTCGTTCCAGTCATTGGCAGCAGAGAACTGGAAGGAATGGCGGCCAAAGGAGGTGTTGGCTTTGGGAATGACCAGTGAGATATACCTGCTGGAGCGCAGACTACGGGTGGGTGCTGCTATGGTGACCAATGAGCTAAGATAAGGTGGGGATTTGCTTAGCAGTGATTGTATAGATGGCCTGAGCCAGTGGGTTTGACGACGGACATGTAGTGAGGACCAGCCAACAAGAGCGTACAGGTCACAGTGGTGGGTAGTGTATGGGGCTTTGGAGACAAAACGGATGGCACTGTGATAGACTACATCCAATTTGCTGAGTAGAGTGTTGGAGGCTATTTTGTAAATGACATCGCGCAAAGTCAAGGATCGGTAGGATAGTCAGTTTACGAGGGCATGTTTGGCAGCATGAGTGAAGGAGGCTTTGTCTGCGAAATAGGAAGCTGATTCTAGATTTAACTTTTGGATTGAGATTCTTTAGTGAGTCTAAGAGAATGAGCTGCAGTACAGATCCCTCCACCATGCCCACGGCTGTCCCCTCTGATCTCCAGCCTCAGGGAACAGTCAGCTCACTACACCTCCTGAGATTTTTCACAGCTCTTTTTCTCCTCCTCTCTCTATCTCTGAGACAGTTTGGGCAGCCCTGACAAATGCTCATTTGGGCGCTGGTCTCTACATGCTGTCGTTAGCGGGCCATTGGAGGGGCGATGACAATTTATTACCAAACACATTGGTATTTTTAGGGTGCAGCTGATTTAGATTTACTGTAGTGGGTGGAGCTGGTGGCAGAAGGAGCTCGGACCTCTCTCTCTCCACCTCTCTCCA
>NC_059198.1:57877261-57932261 GCF_020615455.1 Coregonus clupeaformis | reverse complement strand
AGCAGCTGGTGTACCTTACAGGATGGTCTGCGGTCAAGAAGGAGCAGCTTGTGTACCTTACAGGATGTTCTGAAGTCAAGAAGGAGCAGCTGGTGTAAGTTACAGGATGTTCTGCGGTCAAGAAGGAGCAGCTGGTGTAAGTTACAGGATGTTCTGCGGTCAAGAAGGAGCAGCTGGTGTAAGTTACAGGATGTTCTGCGGTCAAAAAGGAGCAGCTGGTGTAAGTTACAGGATGTTCTATAGTCAAGAAAGAGCAGTTGGTGTACCTTACAGGATGGTCTGCGGTCAAGAAGGAGCAGCTGGTGTACCTTACAGGATGTTCTGTGGTCAAGAAGGAGCAGTCGGTGTAAGTGACCGGATGTTCTGCGGTGAAGAAGGAGCAGCTGGTTTACTTTACAGGATGTTCTGCGGTCAAGAATGAGCAGCTGGTGTACCTTACAGGTTATTCTGTGGTCAAGAAGGAGCAGCTGCTGTAATTTACAGGATGTGCTGAGGTCAAGAAAGAGCAGCTGGTGTACCTTAAAGGATGTTCTGCGATCAAGAACGAGCAGCTGGTGTAAGCTACAGGATGTTCTGCGGTCAAGAAGGAGCAGCTGGTGTAAGTTACAGGATGTTCTGTGGACAAGAAGGAGCAGCTGATGTACTTTACAGGATGTTCTGCGGTCAAGAAGGATCAGCTGGTGTACCTTACAGGATGTTCTACGGTCAAGAAGGAGCAGTTGGTGTACCTTACAGGATGTTCTGCGGTCAAGAAGGAGCAGCTGGTGTAAGTTACAGGATGTTCTGCGGTCAAGAAGGAGCAGCTGGTGTAAGTTACAGGATGTTCTATAGTCAAGAAAGAGCAGCTGGTGTACCTTACAGGATGTTCTATGGTCAAGAAGTAGCAGCTGGTGTACCTTACAGGATGTTCTGCGGTCAAGAAGGAGCAGCTTGTGTATCTTACAGGATGTTCTGAAGTCAAGAAGGAGCAGCTTGTGTAAGTTACAGGATGTTCTGCAGTCAAGAAGGAGCAGCTGGTGTACCTTACAGGATGTTCTGTGGTCAAGAAGGAGCAGTCGGTGTAAGTGACCGGATGTTCTGCGGTGAAGAAGGAGCAGCTGGTGTACTTTACAGGATGTTCTGCGGTCAAGAAGGGAGCAGCTGGTGTACCTTACAGGATGTTCTGCGGTCAAGAAGTAGCAGCTGCTGTAATTTACAGGATGTGCTGAGGTCAAGAAGGAGCAGCTGGTATACCTTAAAGGATGTTCTGCGATCAAGAACGAGCAGCTGGTGTAAGTTACAGGATGTTCTGCGGTCAAGAAGGAGCAGCTGGTGTAAGTTACAGGATGTTCTGCGGTCAAGAAGGAGCAGCTGGTGTAAGTTACAGGATGTTCTGCGGTCAAAACGGAGCAGCTGGTGTAAGTTACAGGATGTTCTATAGTCAAGAAAGAGCAGCTGGTGTACCTTACAGGATGGTCTGCGGTCAAGAAGGAGCAGCTTGTGTACCTTACAGGATGTTCTGAAGTCAAGAAGGAGCAGCTTGTGTAAGTTACAGGATGTTCTGCAGTCAAGAAGGAGCAGCTGGTGTACCTTACAGGATGTTCTGTGGTCAAGAAGGAGCAGTCGGTGTAAGTGACCGGATGTTCTGCGGTGAAGAAGGAGCAGCTGGTGTAGTTTACAGGATGTTCTGCGGTCAAGAAGGAGCAGCTGGTGTACCTTACAGGATGTTCTGTGGTCAAGAAGGAGCAGCTGGTGTAAGTTACAGGATGCTCTGCGGTCAAAAAGGAGCAGCTGGTGTACCTTACAGGATGTTCTATAGTCAAGAAAGAGCAGCTGGTGTACCTTACAGGATGTTCTGCGGTCAAGAAGGAGCAGCTTGTGTACCTTACAGGATGTTCTGAAGTCAAGAAGGAGCAGCTTGTGTAAGTTACAGGATGTTGTGCAGTCAAGAAGGAGCAGCTGGTGTACCTTACAGGATGTTCTGTGGTCAAGAAGGAGCAGTCGGTGTAAGTGACCGGATGTTCTGCGGTGAAGAAGGAGCAGCTGGTTTACTTTACAGGATGTTCTGTGGTCAAGAAGGAGCAGCTGCTGTAATTTACAGGATGTGCTGAGGTCAAGAAGGAGCAGCTGGTGTACCTTAAAGGATGTTCTGCGATCAAGAACGAGCAGCTGGTGTAAGCTACAGGATGTTCTGCGGTCAAGAAGGAGCAGCTGGTGTAAGTTACTGGATGATCTGTGGACAAGAAGGAGCAGCTGATGTACTTTACAGGATGTTCTGCGGTCAAGAAGGATCAGCTGGTGTACCTTACAGGATGTTCTACGGTCAAGAAGGAGCAGTTGGTGTACCTTACAGGATGTTCTGCGGTCAAGAAGGAGCAGCTGGTGTAAGTTACAAGATGTTCTGCGGTCAAGAAGGAGCAGCTGGTGTAAGTTACAGGATGTTCTATAGTCAAGAAAGAGCAGCTGGTGTACCTTACAGGATGTTCTATGGTCAAGAAGGAGCAGCTGGTGTACCTTACAGGATGTTCTGCGGTCAAGAAGTAGCAGCTGCTGTAATTTACAGGATTTGCTGAGGTCAAGAAGGAGCAGCTGGTGTACCTTAAAGGATGTTCTGCGATCAAGAACGAGCAGCTGGTGTAAGTTACAGGATGTTCTGCGGTCAAGAAGGAGCAGCTGGTGTAAGTTACAGGATGTTCTGCGGTCAAGAAGGAGCAGCTAATGTACTTTACAGGATGTTCTGCGGTCAAGAAGGATCAGCTGGTGTACCTTACAGGATGTTCTACGGTCAAGAAGGAGCAGTTGGTGTACCTTACAGGATGTTCTGCGGTCAAGAAGGAGCAGCTGGTGTAAGTTACAGGATGTTCTCGCGGTCAAGAAGGAGCAGCTGGTATAAGTTACAGGATGTTCTGCGGTCAAGAAGGAGCAGCTGGTGTACTTTACAGGATGTTCTGCGGTCAAGACGGATCAGCTGGTGTACCTTACAGGATGTTCTACGGTCAAGAAGGAGCAGTTGGTGTACCTTACAGGATGATCTGCGGTCAAGAAGGAGCAGCTGGTGTAAGTTACAAGATGTTTTAACTTCAAGAAGGAGCAGCTGGTGTAAGTTACAGGATGTTCTGCAGTCAATAACGAGCAGCTGGTGTACCTTACAGGATGGTCTGCGGTCAAGAAGGAGTAGCTGATGTACCTTACAGGATGTTCTGCGGTCAAGAAGGAGCAGCTGGTGTACCTTACAGGATGTTCTGTGGTGACTTGTCAAGAAGGAGAAGCTGGTGTAAATTACAGGATGTTCTGCGGTTAAGAAGGAGCAGCTGGTGTAAGTGACAGGATGTTCTGCGGTCAAGAAGGAGCAGCTGAGGTACCTTACAGGATGTTCTGTGGTCAAAAAGGATCAGCCGGTGTAAGTTACCGGATGTTCTGCGGTGAAGAGGGAGCAGCTGGTGTACTTTACATGATGTTCTGCGGTCAAGAAGGAGAAGCTGGTGTATATTACAGCATGCTCTGCGGTCAAGAAAGAGCAGCTGATGTACCTTACAGGATGTTCTGCGGTGAAGAAGGAGAAGCTGGTATATATTACAGCATGCTCTGTGGTCAAGAATAAGCAGCTAGTGTACCTTACAGGATGTTCTGCGGTCAAGAAGGAGCAGCTGGTGTAAGTTACTGGATGATCTGTGGACAAGAAGGAGCAGCTGATGTACTTTAAAGGATGTTCTGCGGTCAAGAAGGATCAGCTGGTGTACCTTACAGGATGTTCTACGGTCAAGAAGGAGCAGTTGGTGTACCTTACAGGATGTTCTGCGGTCAAGAAGGAGCAGCTGGTGTAAGTTACAGGATGTTCTGCGGTCAAGAAGGAGCAGCTGGTGTAAGTTACAGGATGTTCTATAGTCAAGAAAGAGCAGCTGGTGTACCTTACAGGATGTTCTATGGTCAAGAAGTAGCAGCTGGTGTACCTTACAGGATGTTCTGCGGTCAAGAAGGAGCAGCTTGTGTACCTTACAGGATGTTCTGAAGTCAAGAAGGAGCAGCTTGTGTAAGTTACAGGATGTTCTGCAGTCAAGAAGGAGCAGCTGGTGTACCTTACAGGATGTTCTGTGGTCAAGAAGGAGCAGTCGGTGTAAGTGACCGGATGTTCTGCGGTGAAGAAGGAGCAGCTGGTGTACTTTACAGGATGTTCTGCGGTCAAGAAGGAGCAGCTGGTGTACCTTACAGGATGTTCTGCGGTCAAGAAGTAGCAGCTGCTGTAATTTACAGGATGTGCTGAGGTCAAGAAGGAGCAGCTGGTGTACCTTAAAGGATGTTCTGCGATCAAGAACGAGCAGCTGGTGTAAGTTACAGGATGTTCTGCGGTCAAGAAGGAGCAGCTGGTGTAAGTTACAGGATGTTCTGCGGTCAAGAAGGAGCAGCTGATGTACTTTACAGGATGTTCTGCGGTCAAGAAGGATCAGCTGGTGTACCTTACAGGATGTTCTACGGTCAAGAAGGAGCAGTTGGTGTACCTTACAGGATGTTCTGCGGTCAAGAAGGAGCAGCTGGTGTAAGTTACAGGATGTTCTGCGGTCAAGAAGGAGCAGCTGGTATAAGTTACAGGATGTTCTGCGGTCAAGAAGGAGCAGCTGGTGTACTTTACAGGATGTTCTGCGGTCAAGACGGATCAGCTGGTGTACCTTACAGGATGTTCTACGGTCAAGAAGGAGCAGTTGGTGTACCTTACAGGATGATCTGCGGTCAAGAAGGAGCAGCTGGTGTAAGTTACAAGATGTTTTAACTTCAAGAAGGAGCAGCTGGTGTAAGTTACAGGATGTTCTGCAGTCAATAACGAGCAGCTGGTGTACCTTACAGGATGGTCTGCGGTCAAGAAGGAGTAGCTGATGTACCTTACAGGATGTTCTGCGGTCAAGAAGGAGCAGCTGGTGTACCTTACAGGATGTTCTGTGGTGACTTGTCAAGAAGGAGAAGCTGGTGTAAATTACAGGATGTTCTGCGGTTAAGAAGGAGCAGCTGGTGTAAGTGACAGGATGTTCTGTGGTCAAGAAAAGAGCAGCTGCTGTACCTACACGATTTTATGCGGTCAAGAAGGAGCAGCTGGTGTACTTTACACGATGGTCTGCGGTCAAGAAGGAGCAGCTGGTGTACCTTACAGGATGTTCTGCGGTCAAGAAGGAGCAGCTGAGGTACCTTACAGGATGTTCTGTGGTCAAAAAGGATCAGCCGGTGTAAGTTACCGGATGTTCTGCGGTGAAGAGGGAGCAGCTGGTGTACTTTACATGATGTTCTGCGGTCAAGAAGGAGAAGCTGGTGTATATTACAGCATGCTCTGCGGTCAAGAAAGAGCAGCTGATGTACCTTACAGGATGTTCTGCGGTGAAGAAGGAGAAGCTGGTATATATTACAGCATGCTCTGTGGTCAAGAATAAGCAGCTAGTGTACCTTACAGGATGTTCTGCGGTCAAGAAGGAGCAGCTGGTGTACCTTATAGGATGTTCTGCAGTAATTTGTTAAGAAGGAGAAGCTGGTGTACCTTACACGATTTTATGCGGTCAAGAAGGAGTTGCTGGCATACCTTACAGGATGTTCTGCGATCAAGAAGGAGCAGCTGGTGTACCTTACAGGATGTTCTGCGATCAAGAAGGAGTAGCTGGTGTACCTTACAGGATGTTCTGCAGTCATTTGTCAAGAAGGAGAAGCTGGTGTACCTTACATGATGTTCTGCGGTCAAGAAGGAGTAGCTGGTGTACCTTACATGATGTTCTGTTGTTAAGAAGGAACAGCTGGTGTACCTTACAGGATGTTTTGCAGTCAAGAATGAGCAGCTGGTGTAAGTTACAGGATGTTCTGCGGTCAAGAAGAAGAAGTTGGTGTATGTTACAGGATGTTCTGTGGTCCTGAAGGAGCAGCTGGTGTACCTTACAGGATGTTCTGCGGTCAAGAAGGAGCAGCTGAGTTACCTTACAGAATGTTCTGTGGTCAAAAAGGAGCAGCTGGTGTAAGTTACTGGATGTTTTGCGGTGAAGAAGGAGCAGCTGGTGTACTTTACAGGATGTTCTGCACGTCAAGAAGGAGAAGCTGGTGTATATTACAGCATGCTCTGCGGTCAAGAATGAGAGGCTGATGGACCTTAGAGGATGTTCTGCGGTCAAGAAGGAGAAGCTGGTATATATTACAGCATGCTCTGCGGTCAAGAAGGAGCAGCTAGTGTACCTTAAAGGATGTTCTGAAGTCAAGAAGGAGCAGCTGGTGTACCTTATAGTATGTTCTGCAGTAATTTGTCAAGAAGGAGAAGCTGGTGTAAGTTACAGGATGTTCTGCGATCAAGAAGGAGCAGCTGGTGTACTGTACACGATGGTCTGCGGTCAAGAAGGAGCAGCTGGTGTACCTTACAGGATGTTCTGCGGTCAAGAAGGAGTAGCTGGTGTACCTTACAGGATGTTCTGCAGTCATTTGTCAAGAAGGAGAAGCTGGTGTACCTTACATGATGTTCTGCGGTCAAGAAGGAGTAGCTGGTGTACCTTAAATGATGTTCTGTTGTTAAGAAGGAACAGCTGGTGTACCTTACAGGATGTTTTGCAGTCAAGAAGGAGCAGCTGGTGTAAGTTACAGGATGTTCTGCGGTCAAGAAGAAGAAGTTGGTGTACGTTACAGGATGTTCTGTGGTCATGAAGGAGCAGCTGGTGTACCTTACAGGATGTTCTGCGGTCAAGAAGGCGCAGCTGAGTTACCTTACAGGATGTTCTGTGGTAAAAAAAGAGCAGCCGGTGTAAGTTACTGGATGTTTTGCGGTGAAGAAGGAGCAGCTGGTGTACTTTACAGGATGTTCTGAGGTCAAGAAGGAGAAGCTGGTATATATTACAGCATGCTCTGCGGTCAAGAAGGAGCAGCTAGTTTACCTTACAGGATGTTCTGCAGTCAAGAAGGAGCAGCTGGTGTACCTTACAGGATGTTCTGCGATCAAGAAGGAGCAGCTGGTGTACTGTACACGATGGTCTGCGGTCAAAAAGGAGCAGCTGGTGTACCTTACAGGATGTTCTGCGATCAAGAAGGAGCAGATGGTGTACTGTACACGATGGTCTGCGGTCAAGAAGGAGAAGCTGGTGTACCTTACATGATGTTCTGCGGTCAAGAAGGAGTAGCTGGTGTACCTTACATGATTGTCTGTTGTTAAGAAGGAACAGCTGGTGTACCTTACAGGATGTTTTGCAGTCAAGAAGGAGCAGCTGGTGTAAGTTACAGGATGTTCTGCGGTCACGAAGGAGCAGCTGGTATAAGTTACAGGATGTTCTGCGGTCAAGAAGGAGCAGCTGGTGTACTTTACAGGATGTTCTGCGGTCAAGACGGATCAGCTGGTGTACCTTACAGGATGTTCTACGGTCAAGAAGGAGCAGTTGGTGTACCTTACAGGATGATCTGCGGTCAAGAAGGAGCAGCTGGTGTAAGTTACAAGATGTTTTAACTTCAAGAAGGAGCAGCTGGTGTAAGTTACAGGATGTTCTGCAGTCAATAACGAGCAGCTGGTGTACCTTACAGGATGGTCTGCGGTCAAGAAGGAGTAGCTGATGTACCTTACAGGATGTTCTGCGGTCAAGAAGGAGCAGCTGGTGTACCTTACAGGATGTTCTGTGGTGACTTGTCAAGAAGGAGAAGCTGGTGTAAATTACAGGATGTTCTGCGGTTAAGAAGGAGCAGCTGGTGTAAGTGACAGGATGTTCTGTGGTCAAGAAAAGAGCAGCTGCTGTACCTTACACGATTTTATGCGGTCAAGAAGGAGCAGCTGGTGTACTTTACACGATGGTCTGCGGTCAAGAAGGAGCAGCTGGTGTACCTTACAGGATGTTCTGCGGTCAAGAAGGAGCAGCTGAGGTACCTTACAGGATGTTCTGTGGTCAAAAAGGATCAGCCGGTGTAAGTTACCGGATGTTCTGCGGTGAAGAGGGAGCAGCTGGTGTACTTTACATGATGTTCTGCGGTCAAGAAGGAGAAGCTGGTGTATATTACAGCATGCTCTGCGGTCAAGAAAGAGCAGCTGATGTACCTTACAGGATGTTCTGCGGTGAAGAAGGAGAAGCTGGTATATATTACAGCATGCTCTGTGGTCAAGAATAAGCAGCTAGTGTACCTTACAGGATGTTCTGCGGTCAAGAAGGAGCAGCTGGTGTACCTTATAGGATGTTCTGCAGTAATTTGTTAAGAAGGAGAAGCTGGTGTACCTTACACGATTTTATGCGGTCAAGAAGGAGTTGCTGGCATACCTTACAGGATGTTCTGCGATCAAGAAGGAGCAGCTGGTGTACCTCTACAGGATGTTCTGCGATCAAGAAGGAGTAGCTGGTGTACCTTACAGGATGTTCTGCAGTCATTTGTCAAGAAGGAGAAGCTGGTGTACCTTACATGATGTTCTGCGGTCAAGAAGGAGTAGCTGGTGTACCTTACATGATGTTCTGTTGTAAGAAGGAACAGCTGGTGTACCTTACAGGATGTTTTGCAGTCAAGAATGAGCAGCTGGTGTAAGTTACAGGATGTTCTGCGGTCAAGAAGAAGAAGTTGGTGTATGTTACAGGATGTTCTGTGGTCCTGAAGGAGCAGCTGGTGTACCTTACAGGATGTTCTGCGGTCAAGAAGGAGCAGCTGAGTTACCTTACAGAATGTTCTGTGGTCAAAAGGAGCAGCTGGTGTAAGTTACTGGATGTTTTGCGGTGAAGAAGGAGCAGCTGGTGTACTTTACAGGATGTTCTGCCGTCAAGAAGGAGAAGCTGGTGTATATTACAGCATGCTCTGCGGTCAAGAATGAGAGGCTGATGGACCTTAGAGGATGTTCTGCGGTCAAGAAGGAGAAGCTGGTATATATTACAGCATGCTCTGCGGTCAAGAAGGAGCAGCTAGTGTACCTTAAAGGATGTTCTGAAGTCAAGAAGGAGCAGCTGGTGTACCTTATAGTATGTTCTGCAGTAATTTGTCAAGAAGGAGAAGCTGGTGTAAGTTACAGGATGTTCTGCGATCAAGAAGGAGCAGCTGGTGTACTGTACACGATGGTTCTGCGGTCGAAGAAGGAGCAGCTGGTGTACCTTACAGGATGTTCTGCGGTCAAGAAGGAGTAGCTGGTGTACCTTACAGGGATGTTCTGCAGTCATTTGTCAAGAAGGAGAAGCTGGTGTACCTTACATGATGTTCTGCGGTCAAGAAGGAGTAGCTGGTGTACCTTAAATGATGTTCTGTTGTTAAGAAGGAACAGCTGGTGTACCTTACAGGATGTTTTGCAGTCAAGAAGGAGCAGCTGGTGTAAGTTACAGGATGTTCTGCGGTCAAGAAGAAGAAGTTGGTGTACGTTACAGGATGTTCTGTGGTCATGAAGGAGCAGCTGGTGTACCTTACAGGATGTTCTGCGGTCAAGAAGGCGCAGCTGAGTTACCTTACAGGATGTTCTGTGGTAAAAAAAGAGCAGCCGGTGTAAGTTACTGGATGTTTTGCGGTGAAGAAGGAGCAGCTGGTGTACTTTACAGGATGTTCTGAGGTCAAGAAGGAGAAGCTGGTATATATTACAGCATGCTCTGCGGTCAAGAAGGAGCAGCTAGTTTACCTTACAGGATGTTCTGCAGTCAAGAAGGAGCAGCTGGTGTACCTTACACGGTTTTATGCGGTCAAGAAGGAGTTGCTGGTGTACCTTACAGGATGTTCTGCGATCAAGAAGGAGCAGCTGGTGTACTGTACACGATGGTCTGCGGTCAAAAAGGAGCAGCTGGTGTACCTTACAGGATGTTCTGCGATCAAGAAGGAGCAGATGGTGTACTGTACACGATGGTCTGCGGTCAAGAAGGAGAAGCTGGTGTACCTTACATGATGTTCTGCGGTCAAGAAGGAGTAGCTGGTGTACCTTACATGATTGTCTGTTGTTAAGAAGGAACAGCTGGTGTACCTTACAGGATGTTTTGCAGTCAAGAAGGAGCAGCTGGTGTAAGTTACAGGATGTTCTGCGGTCACGAAGAAGAAGTTGGTGTACGTTACAGGATGTTCTGCGGTCATGAAGGAGCAGCTTGTGTACCTTACAGGATGTTCTGCGGTCAAGAAGGAGCAGCTGATGTAACTTACAGTATGTTCTGCGGTCAACAATGAGCAGCTGGTGTACCTTACAGGATGTTCTGCGGTCAAGAAGTAGCAGCTGGTGTTCCCTAACAGGATGTTCTGCTGTCAAGAAGTAGCAGCTAGTGTACCTTACAGGATGTTCTGAAGTCAAGAAGGAGCAGCTTGTGTAAGTTACAGGATGTTCTGCGGTCAAGAAGGAGCAGCTTGTGTACCTTACATGATGTTCTGTGGTCAATATGGAGCAGGCGGTGTAAGTGACCGGATGTTCTGCGATGAAGAAGGAGTAGCTGGTGTACTTTACAGGATGTTCTGTGGTCAAGAAGGAGCAGCTGTTGTACCTTACATGATGTTCTGCGGTCAAGTAGGAGCAGCTGGTGTAATTTACAGGATGTTCTGAGGTCAAGAAGGAGCAGCTGGTGTAATTTACAGGATGTTCTGAGGTCAAGAAGAGCAGCTGGTGTACCTTATAGGATGTTCTGCAGTAATTTGTCAAAAGGAGTTGCTGGTGTACCTTACAGGATGTTCTGCAGTCATTTGTGAAGAAAGAGAAGCTGCTGTACCTTACATGATGTTCTGTGGTCAAGAAGGAGCAGCTTGTGTACCTTACAGGATGTTCTGCGGTCAATAAGGAGCAGCTTGTGTACCTTATAGATTGTTCTGCAGTCAAGAAGGAGCAGCTGATGTACCTTGATGTTCTGTGGTCAAGAAGGAGCAGCTGGTGTAAGTTACAGGATGTTCTGCGGTCAAGAAGGAGCAGCCGGTGTAAGTTACAGGATGTTCTGTGTTCAAGAAGGAGCAGCTGGTTTACCTTACAGGGAGTTCTGCTGTCAGGAAGGAACAGCTGGTGTACCTTACAGGATGTTCTGCGGTCAAGAAGGAGAAGCTGGTGTATATTACAGCATGCTCTGCGGTCAAGAATGAGCAGCTGATGGACCTTACATGATGTTCTGCGGTCAAGAAGGGAGAAGCTGGTATATATTACAGCATGCTCTGCGGTCAAGAAGGAGCAGCTAGTGTACCTTACAGGATGTTCTGCAGTCAAGAAGGAGCAGCTGGTGTACCTTATAGTATGTTCTGCAGTAATTTGTCAAGAAGGAGAAGCTGGTGTAAGTTACAGGATGTTCTGCGGTCAAAAAGGAGCAGCTGCTGTACCTTACACGATTTTATGCGGTCAAGAAGGGAGTTGCTGGTGTACCTTACAGGATGTTCCGCGATCAAGAAGGAGCAGCTGGTGTACTGTACACGATGGTCTGCGGTCAAGAAGGAGCAGCTGGTGTACCTTACAGGATGTTCTGCGGTCAAGAAGGAGTAGCTGGTGTACCTTACAGGATGTTCTGCAGTCATTTGTCAAGAAGGGAGATGCTGGTGTACCTTACATGATGTTCTGCGGTCAAGAAGGAGTAGCTGGTGTACCTTACATGATGTTCTGTAGTTAAAAAGGAACAGCAGTGTAACCTTACAGGATGTTTTGCATTCAAGAAGGAGCAGCTGGTGTAATTTACAGGATGTTCTGCGGTCAAGAAGAAGAAGTTGGTGTACGTTACAGGATGTTCTGTGGTCATGAAGGAGTAGCTGGTGTACTTTACAGGATGTTCTGTGGTCAAGAAGGGAGCAGCTGTTGTACCTTACAGGATGTTCTGCGGTCAAGTAGGAGCAGCTGGTGTAATTTACAGGATGTTCTGAGGTCAAGAAGGAGCAGCTGGTGTAATTTACAGGATGTTCTGAGGTCAAGAAGAGCAGCTGGTGTACCTTATAGGATGTTCTGCAGTAATTTGTCAAGAAGGAGAAGCTGTTGTAAGTTACAGGATGTTCTGCGGTCAAAAAAGGAGCAGCTGCTGTACCTTATACGATTTTATGTGGTCAAGAAGGAGCAGCTGGTGTACTTTACATGATGGTATGCGGTCAAGAAGGAGCAGCAGGTGTTCCCTAACAGGATTTTCTGCTGTCAAGAAGAGCAGATGGTGTACCTTATAGGATGTTTTGCAGTAATTTGTCAAGAAGGAGAAGCTGGTGTACCCTTACATGATGTTCTGCAGTCAAGAAGGAGTAACTGGTGTACCTTACATGATGTTCTGTTGTTAAGAAGGAACAGCTGGTGTACCTTACAGGATGTTTTGCAGTCAAGAAGGAGCAGCTGGTGTAAGTTACAGGATGTTCTGCGGTCAAGAAGAAGAAGTTGGTGTACGTTACAGGATGTTCTGTGGTCATGAAGGAGCAGCTGGTGTACCTTACAGGATGTTCTGCGGTCAAGAAGGAGCAGCTGAGTTACCTTAAAGGATGTTCTGTGATCAAAAAGGAGCAGCCGGTGTAAGTTACAGGATGTTTTGCGGTGAAGAAGGAGCAGCTGGTGTACTTTACAGGATGTTCTGCGGTCAAGAAGGAGGAGCTGGTGTATATTACAGCATGCTCTGCGGTCAAGAATGAGCAGCTGATGGACCCTACAGGATGTTCTGCGGTCAAAAAGGAGAAGCTGGTATATATTACAGCATGCTCTGCGGTCAAGAAGGAGCAGCTGGTGTACCTTACAGGATGTTCTGCAGTCAAGAAGGAGCAGCTGGTGTACCTTACATGATTGTCTGTTGTTAAGAAGGAACAGCTGGTGTACCTTACAGGATGTTTTGCAGTCAAGAAGGAGCAGCTGGTGTAAGTTACAGGATGTTCTGCGGTCACGAAGAAGAAGTTGGTGTACGTTACAGGATGTTCTGCGGTCATGAAGGAGCAGCTTGTGTACCTTACAGGATGTTCTGCGGTCAAGAAGGAGCAGCTGATGTAACTTACAGTATGTTCTGCGGTCAACAATGAGCAGCTGGTGTACCTTACAGGATGTTCTGCGGTCAAGAAGTAGCAGCTGGTGTTCCCTAACAGGATGTTCTGCTGTCAAGAAGTAGCAGCTAGTGTACCTTACAGGATGTTCTGAAGTCAAGAAGGAGCAGCTTGTGTAAGTTACAGGATGTTCTGCGGTCAAGAAGGAGCAGCTTGTGTACCTTACATGATGTTCTGTGGTCAATATGGAGCAGGCGGTGTAAGTGACCGGATGTTCTGCGATGAAGAAGGAGTAGCTGGTGTACTTTACAGGATGTTCTGTGGTCAAGAAGGAGCAGCTGTTGTACCTTACATGATGTTCTGCTGGTCAAGTAGGAGCAGCTGGTGTAATTTACAGGATGTTCTGAGGTCAAGAAGGAGCAGCTGGTGTAATTTACAGGATGTTCTTAGGTCAAGAAGAGCAGCTGGTGTACCTTATAGGATGTTCTGCAGTAATTTGTCAAGAAGGAGTTGCTGGTGTACCTTACAGGATGTTCTGCAGTCATTTGTGAAGAAAGAGAAGCTGCTGTACCTTACATGATGTTCTGTGGTCAAGAAGGAGCAGCTTGTGTACCTTACAGGATGTTCTGCGGTCAATAAGGAGCAGCTTGTGTACCTTATAGATTGTTCTGCAGTCAAGAAGGAGCAGCTGATGTACCTTGATGTTCTGTGGTCAAGAAGGAGCAGCTGGTGTAAGTTACAGGATGTTCTGCGGTCAAGAAGGAGCAGCCGGTGTAAGTTACAGGATGTTCTGTGTTCAAGAAGGAGCAGCTGGTTTACCTTACAGGGAGTTCTGCTGTCAGGAAGGAACAGCTGGTGTACCTTACAGGATGTTCTGCGGTCAAGAAGGAGAAGCTGGTGTATATTACAGCATGCTCTGCGGTCAAGAATGAGCAGCTGATGGACCTTACATGATGTTCTGCGGTCAAGAAGGAGAAGCTGGTATATATTACAGCATGCTCTGCGGTCAAGAAGGAGCAGCTAGTGTACCTTACAGGATGTTCTGCAGTCAAGAAGGAGCAGCTGGTGTACCTTATAGTATGTTCTGCAGTAATTTGTCAAGAAGGAGAAGCTGGTGTAAGTTACAGGATGTTCTGCGGTCAAAAAGGAGCAGCTGCTGTACCTTACACGATTTTATGCGGTCAAGAAGGAGTTGCTGGTGTACCTTACAGGATGTTCCGCGATCAAGAAGGAGCAGCTGGTGTACTGTACACGATGGTCTGCGGTCAAGAAGGAGCAGCTGGTGTACCTTACAGGATGTTCTGCGGTCAAGAAGGAGTAGCTGGTGTACCTTACAGGATGTTCTGCAGTCATTTGTCAAGAAGGAGATGCTGGTGTACCTTACATGATGTTCTGCGGTCAAGAAGGAGTAGCTGGTGTACCTTACATGATGTTCTGTAGTTAAAAAGGAACAGCAGTGTACCTTACAGGATGTTTTGCATTCAAGAAGGAGCAGCTGGTGTAATTTACAGGATGTTCTGCGGTCAAGAAGAAGAAGTTGGTGTACGTTACAGGATGTTCTGTGGTCATGAAGGAGTAGCTGGTGTACTTTACAGGATGTTCTGTGGTCAAGAAGGAGCAGCTGTTGTACCTTACAGGATGTTCTGCGGTCAAGTAGGAGCAGCTGGTGTAATTTACAGGATGTTCTGAGGTCAAGAAGGAGCAGCTGGTGTAATTTACAGGATGTTCTGAGGTCAAGAAGAGCAGCTGGTGTACCTTATAGGATGTTCTGCAGTAATTTGTCAAGAAGGAGAAGCTGTTGTAAGTTACAGGATGTTCTGCGGTCAAAAAGGAGCAGCTGCTGTACCTTATACGATTTTATGTGGTCAAGAAGGAGCAGCTGGTGTACTTTACATGATGGTATGCGGTCAAGAAGGAGCAGCAGGTGTTCCCTAACAGGATTTTCTGCTGTCAAGAAGAGCAGATGGTGTACCTTATAGGATGTTTTGCAGTAATTTGTCAAGAAGGAGAAGCTGGTGTACCTTACATGATGTTCTGCAGTCAAGAAAGAGTAACTGGTGTACCTTACATGATGTTCTGTTGTTAAGAAGGAACAGCTGGTGTACCTTACAGGATGTTTTGCAGTCAAGAAGGAGCAGCTGGTGTAAGTTACAGGATGTTCTGCGGTCAAGAAGAAGAAGTTGGTGTACGTTACAGGATGTTCTGTGGTCATGAAGGAGCAGCTGGTGTACCTTACAGGATGTTCTGTGGTCAAGAAGGAGCAGCTGAGTTACCTTACAGGATGTTCTGTGATCAAAAAGGAGCAGCCGGTGTAAGTTACAGGATGTTTTGCGGTGAAGAAGGAGCAGCTGGTGTACTTTACAGGATGTTCTGCGGTCAAGAAGGAGGAGCTGGTGTATATTACAGCATGCTCTGCGGTCAAGAATGAGCAGCTGATGGACCCTACAGGATGTTCTGCGGTCAAAAAGGAGAAGCTGGTATATATTACAGCATGCTCTGCGGTCAAGAAGGAGCAGCTGGTGTACCTTACAGGATGTTCTGCAGTCAAGAAGGAGCAGCTGGTGTACCTTACATGATTTTATGTGGTCAAGAAGGAGTTGCTGGTGTATCTTACAGGATGTTCTGCGATCAAGAAGGAGCAGCTGGTGTACTGTACACGATGGTCTGCGGTCAAGAAGGAGCAGCTGGTGTACCTTACAGGATGTTATGCGGTCAAGAAGGAGTAGCTGGTGTACCTTACAGGATGTTCTACAGTCATTTGTCAAGAAGGAGAAGCTGGTGTACATTACATGATGTTCTGCGGTCAAGAAGGAGTAGCTGGTGTACCTTACATGACGTTCTGTTGTTAAGAAGGAACAGCTGGTGTACCTTACAGGATGTTCTGCAGTCACGAAGAAGAAGTTGGTGTACGTTACAGGATGTTCTGCGGTCATGAAGGAGCAGCTTGTGTACCTTACAGGATGTTCTGCGGTCAAGAAGGAGCAGCTGGTGTAACTTACAGTATGTTCTGCGGTCAAGAATGAGCAGCTGGTGTACCTTACAGGATGTTCTGCGGTCAAGAAGTAGCAGCTGGTGTTCCCTAACAGGATGTTCTGCTGTCAAGAAGTAGCAGCTAGTGTACCTTACAGGATGTTCTGAAGTCAAGAAGGAGCAGCTTGTGTAAGTTACAGGATGTTCTGCGGTCAAGAAGGAGCAGCTGGTGTACTTTACAGGATGTTCTGTGGTCAAGAAGGAGCAGCTGCTGTACCTTACAGGATGTTCTGTGGTCAAGAAGAGCAGCTGGTGTACCTTACAGGATGTTCTGCAGTCATTTGTCAAGAAAGAGAAGCTGCTGTACCTTACAGGATGTTCTGTGGTCAGAAGGAGCAGCTGGTGTACCTTACAGGATGTTCTGCGGTCAAGAAGGAGCAGCTTGTGTACCTTATAGATTGTTCTGCAGTCAAGAAGGAGCAGCTGATGTACCTTGATGTTCTGTGGTCAAGAAGAAGCAGCTGGTGTAAGTTACAGGATGTTCTGCGGTCAAGAAGGAGCAGCCGGTGTAATTTACAGGATGTTCTGTGTTCAAGAAGGAGAAGCTGGTTTACCTTACAGGGAGTTCTGCTGTCAGGAAGGAGCAGCTGGTGTACCTTACAGGATGTTCTGCGGTCAAGAAGGAGAAGCTTGTATACCTTGCAGGATTATCTGCGTTCAAGAAGGAGCAGCTGGTGTACCTTACAGGATGTTTTGCGATCAAGAAGGAGTAGCTGGTGTACCTTACAGGATGTTCTGCAGTCATTTGTCAAGAAGGAGAAGCTGGTGTACCTTACATGATGTTCTGCGGTCAAGAAGGAGTAGCTGGTGTACCTTACATGACGTTCTGTTGTTAAGAAGGAACAGCTGGTGTACCTTACAGGATGTTCTGCAGTCACGAAGAAGAAGTTGGTGTACGTTACAGGATGTTCTGCGGTCATGAAGGAGCAGCTTGTGTACCTTACAGGATGTTCTGCGGTCAAGAAGGAGCAGCTGGTGTAACTTACAGTATGTTCTGCGGTCAAGAATGAGCAGCTGGTGTACCTTACAGGATGTTCTGCGGTCAAGAAGTAGCAGCTGGTGTTCCCTAACAGGATGTTCTGCTGTCAAGAAGTAGCAGCTAGTGTACCTTACAGGATGTTCTGAAGTCAAGAAGGAGCAGCTTGTGTAAGTTACAGGATGTTCTGCGGTCAAGAAGGAGCAGCTGGTGTACTTTACAGGATGTTCTGTGGTCAAGAAGGAGCAGCTGTTGTACCTTACATGATGTTCTGCGGTCAAGTAGGAGCAGCTGGTGTAATTTACAGGATGTTCTGAGGTCAAGAAGGAGCAGCTGGTGTAATTTACAGGATGTTCTGAGGTCAAGAAGAGCAGCTGGTGTACCTTATAGGATGTTCTGCAGTAATTTGTCAAGAAGGAGTTGCTGGTGTACCTTACAGGATGTTCTGCAGTCATTTGTCAAGAAAGAGAAGCTGCTGTACCTTACAGGATGTTCTGTGGTCAAGAAGGAGCAGCTTGTGTACCTTACAGGATGTTCTGCGGTCAATAAGGAGCAGCTTGTGTACCTTATAGATTGTTCTGCAGTCAAGAAGGAGCAGCTGATGTACCTTGATGTTCTGTGGTCAAGAAGGAGCAGCTGGTGTAAGTTACAGGATGTTCTGCGGTCAAGAAGAAGAAGTTGGTGTATGTTACAGGATGTTCTGTGGTCCTGAAGGAGCAGCTGGTGTACCTTACAGGATGTTCTGCGGTCAAGAAGGAGCAGCTGAGTTACCTTACAGGATGTTCTGTGGTCAAAAAGGAGCAGCTGGTGTAAGTTACTGGATGTTTTGCGGTGAAGAAGGAGCAGCTGGTGTACTTTACAGGATGTTCTGCCGTCAAGAAGGAGAAGCTGGTGTATATTACAGCATGCTCTGCGGTCAAGAATGAGCAGCTGATGGACCTTACAGGATGTTCTGCGGTCAAGAAGGAGAAGCTGGTATATATTACAGCATGCTCTGCGGTCAAGAAGGAGCAGCTAGTTTACCTTACAGGATGTTCTGCAGTCAAGAAGGAGCAGCTGGTGTACCTTACACGATTTTATGCAGTCAAGAAGGAGTTGCTGGTGTACCTTACAGGATGTTCTGCGATCAAGAAGGAGCAGCTGGTGTACTGTACACGATGGTCTGCGGTCAAAAAGGAGCAGCTGGTGTACCTTACAGGATGTTCTGCGATCAAGAAGGAGCAGATGGTGTACTGTACACGATGGTCTGCGGTCAAGAAGGAGAAGCTGGTGTACCTTACATGATGTTCTGCGGTCAAGAAGGAGTAGCTGGTGTACCTTACATGATTGTCTGTTGTTAAGAAGGAACAGCTGGTGTACCTTACAGGATGTTTTGCAGTCAAGAAGGAGCAGCTGGTGTAAGTTACAGGATGTTCTGCGGTCACGAAGAAGAAGTTGGTGTACGTTACAGGATGTTCTGCGGTCATGAAGGAGCAGCTTGTGTACCTTACAGGATGTTCTGCGGTCAAGAAGGAGCAGCTGGTGTAACTTACAGTATGTTCTGCGGTCAACAATGAGCAGCTGGTGTACCTTACAGGATGTTCTGCGGTCAAGAAGTAGCAGCTGGTGTTCCCTAACAGGATGTTCTGCTGTCAAGAAGTAGCAGCTAGTGTACCTTACAGGATGTTCTGAAGTCAAGAAGGAGCAGCTTGTGTAAGTTACAGGATGTTCTGCGGTCAAGAAGGAGCAGCTGGTGTACCTTACATGATGTTCTGTGGTCAATATGGAGCAGGCGGTGTAAGTGACCGGATGTTCTGCGATGAAGAAGGAGTAGCTGGTGTACTTTACAGGATGTTCTGTGGTCAAGAAGGAGCAGCTGTTGTACCTTACATGATGTTCTGCGGTCAAGTAGGAGCAGCTGGTGTAATTTACAGGATGTTCTGAGGTCAAGAAGGAGCAGCTGGTGTAATTTACAGGATGTTCTGAGGTCAAGAAGAGCAGCTGGTGTACCTTATAGGATGTTCTGCAGTAATTTGTCAAGAAGGAGTTGCTGGTGTACCTTACAGGATGTTCTGCAGTCATTTGTCAAGAAAGAGAAGCTGCTGTACCTTACAGGATGTTCTGTGGTCAAGAAGGAGCAGCTTGTGTACCTTACAGGATGTTCTGCGGTCAATAAGGAGCAGCTTGTGTACCTTATAGATTGTTCTGCAGTCAAGAAGGAGCAGCTGATGTACCTTGATGTTCTGTGGTCAAGAAGGAGCAGCTGGTGTAAGTTACAGGATGTTCTGCGGTCAAGAAGGAGCAGCCGGTGTAAGTTACATGATGTTCTGTGTTCAAGAAGGAGCAGCTGGTTTACCTTACAGGGAGTTCTGCTGTCAGGAAGGAACAGCTGGTGTACCTTACAGGATGTTCTGCGGTCAAGAAGGAGAAGCTGGTGTATATTACAGCATGCTCTGCGGTCAAGAATGAGCAGCTGATGGACCTTACAGGATGTTCTGCGGTCAAGAAGGAGAAGCTGGTATATATTACAGCATGCTCTGACGGTCAAGAAGGAGCAGCTAGTGTACCTTACAGGATGTTCTGCAGTCAAGAAGGAGCAGCTGGTGTACCTTATAGTATGTTCTGCAGTAATTTGTCAAGAAGGAGAAGCTGGTGTAAGTTACAGGATGTTCTGCGGTCAAAAAGGAGCAGCTGCTGTACCTTACACGATTTTATGCGGTCAAGAAGGAGTTGCTGGTGTACCTTACAGGATGTTCCGCGATCAAGAAGGGAGCAGCTGGTGTACTGTACACGATGGTCTGCGGTCAAGAAGGAGCAGCTGGTGTACCTTACAGGATGTTCTGCGTTCAAGAAGGAGTAGCTGGTGTACCTTACAGGATGTTCTGCAGTCATTTGTCAAGAAGGAGATGCTGGTGTACCTTACATGATGTTCTGCGGTCAAGAAGGAGTAGCTGGTGTACCTTACATGATGTTCTGTAGTTAAAAAGGAACAGCAGTGTACCTTACAGGATGTTTTGCATTCAAGAAGGAGCAGCTGGTGTAATTTACAGGATGTTCTGCGGTCAAGAAGAAGAAGTTGGTGTACGTTACAGGATGTTCTGTGGTCATGAAGGAGTAGCTGGTGTACTTTTACAGGATGTTCTGTGGTCAAGAAGGAGCAGCTGTTGTACCTTACAGGATGTTCTGCGGTCAAGTAGGAGCAGCTGGTGTAATTTACAGGATGTTCTGAGGTCAAGAAGGAGCAGCTGGTGTAATTTACAGGATGTTCTGAGGTCAAGAAGAGCAGCTGGTGTACCTTATAGGATGTTCTGCAGTAATTTGTCAAGAAGGAGAAGCTGTTGTAAGTTACAGGATGTTCTGCGGTCAAAAAGGAGCAGCTGCTGTACCTTATACGATTTTATGTGGTCAAGAAGGAGCAGCTGGTGTACTTTACATGATGGTATGCGGTCAAGAAGGAGCAGCAGGTGTTCCCTAACAGGATTTTCTGCTGTCAAGAAGAGCAGCTGGTGTACCTTATAGGATGTTTTGCAGTAATTTGTCAAGAAGGAGAAGCTGGTGTACCTTACATGATGTTCTGCAGTCAAGAAGGAGTAACTGGTGTACCTTACATGATGTTCTGTTGTTAAGAAGGAACAGCTGGTGTACCTTACAGGATGTTTTGCAGTCAAGAAGGAGCAGCTGGTGTAAGTTACAGGATGTTCTGCGGTCAAGAAGAAGAAGTTGGTGTACGTTACAGGATGTTCTGTGGTCATGAAGGAGCAGCTGGTGTACCTTACATGATGTTCTGCGGTCAAGAAGGAGCAGCTGAGTTACCTTACAGGATGTTCTGTGATCAAAAAGGAGCAGCCGGTGTAAGTTACAGGATGTTTTGCGGTGAAGAAGGAGCAGCTGGTGTACTTTACAGGATGTTCTGCGGTCAAGAAGGAGGAGCTGGTGTATATTACAGCATGCTCTGCGGTCAAGAATGAGCAGCTGATGGACCCTACAGGATGTTCTGCGGTCAAAAAGGAGAAGCTGGTATATATTACAGCATGCTCTGCGGTCAAGAAGGAGCAGCTGGTGTACCTTACAGGATGTTCTGCAGTCAAGAAGGAGCAGCTGGTGTACCTTACATGATTTTATGTGGTCAAGAAGGAGTTGCTGGTGTATCTTACAGGATGTTCTGCGATCAAGAAGGAGCAGCTGGTGTACTGTACACGATGGTCTGCGGTCAAGAAGGAGCAGCTGGTGTACCTTACAGGATGTTATGCGGTCAAGAAGGAGTAGCTGGTGTACCTTACAGGATGTTCTGAAGTCAAGAAGGAGCAGCTTGTGTAAGTTACAGGATGTTCTGCGGTCAAGAAGGAGCAGCTGGTGTACTTTACAGGATGTTCTGTGGTCAAGAAGGAGCAGCTGCTGTACCTTACAGGATGTTCTGTGGTCAAGAAGAGCAGCTGGTGTACCTTACAGGATGTTCTGCAGTCATTTGTCAAGAAAGAGAAGCTGCTGTACCTTACAGGATGTTCTGTGGTCAAGAAGGAGCAGCTGGTGTACCTTACAGGATGTTCTGCGGTCAAGAAGGAGCAGCTTGTGTACCTTATAGATTGTTCTGCAGTCAAGAAGGAGCAGCTGATGTACCTTGATGTTCTGTGGTCAAGAAGAAGCAGCTGGTGTAAGTTACAGGATGTTCTGCGGTCAAGAAGGAGCAGCCGGTGTAATTTACAGGATGTTCTGTGTTCAAGAAGGAGAAGCTGGTTTACCTTACAGGGAGTTCTGCTGTCAGGAAGGAGCAGCTGGTGTACCTTACAGGATGTTCTGCGGTCAAGAAGGAGAAGCTTGTATACCTTGCAGGATTATCTGCGTTCAAGAAGGAGCAGCTGGTGTACCTTATAGATTGTCAAGAAGGAGAGGTATTACGATGTTCTGAAGCGGTCAAGAAGGAGCAGCTGGTGTTCTCTATACAGGATGTTCTGCTGTCAAGAAGAGCAGCTGGTGTACCTTATAGGATGTTCTGCAGTAATTTGTCAAGAAAGAGAAGCTGCTGTACCTTACAGGATGTTCTGTGGTCAAGAAGGAGCAGCTGGTGTACCTTACTGGATGTTCTGTGGTCAAGAAGGAGCAGCTGCTGTACCTTACAGGATGTTCTGTGGTCAAGAAGGAGCAGCTGGTGTACCTTACAGGATGTTCTGCGTCTTTGTCAAGAAGGAGCAGCTGTACCTTACAGGATGTTCTGTGGTCAAGAAGGAGCAGCTGGTGTACCTTACAGGATGTTCTGGCAGGAATTGTCAAGAAGGAGCAGCTGATGTACCTTGATGTTCTGTAGTCAGAAGGAGAGCGGTGTGGACAGGATGTTCTGGTGAAGGGTATGTCAGGAAGGAGCAGCTGGTGTACCTTACATGATGTTCTGCGGTCAAGAAGGAGAAGCTTGTGTACCTTACAGGATGTTCTGCATTCAAGAAGGAGCAGTTGGTGTACCTTACAGGATGTTCTGCGGTCAAGAAGGAGAAGCTTGTGTACCTTGCAGGATTATCTGTGTTCAAGAATTAGCAGTTGGTGTACCTTACAGGATGTTCTGCGGTCAAGAAGGAGAAGCTTGTGTACCTTACAGGATGTTCTGCATTCAAGAAAGAGCAGTTGTTGTACCTTACAGGATGTTCTGTGGTCAAGAAGGAGCAGCTGGTGTACCTTACTGGATGTTCTGTGGTCAAGAAGGAGCAGCTGCTGTACCTTACAGGATGTTCTGTGGTCAAGAAGAGCAGCTGGTGTACCGTACAGGATGTTCTGCAGTCATTTGTCAAGAAAGAGAAGCTGCTGTACCTTACAGGATGTTCTGTGGTCAAGAAGGAGCAGCTGGTGTACCTTACAGGATGTTCTGCGGTCAAGAAGGAGCAGCTTGTGTACCTTATAGATTGTTCTGCAGTCAAGAAGGAGCAGCTGATGTACCTTGATGTTCTGTGGTCAAGAAGGAGCAGCTGGTGTAAGTTACAGGATGTTCTGCGGTCAAGAAGGAGCACCCGGTGTAATTTACAGGATGTTCTGTGTTCAAGAAGGAGCAGCTGGTTTACCTTACAGGGAGTTCTGCTGTCAGGAAGGAGCAGCTGGTGTACCTTACATGATGTTCTGCGGTCAAGAAGGAGAAGCTTGTGTACCTTACAGGATGTTCTGCATTCAAGAAGGAGCAGTTGGTGTACCTTACAGGATGTTCTGCGGTCAAGAAGGAGAAGCTTGTGTACCTTGCAGGATTATCTGTGTTCAAGAATTAGCAGTTGGTGTACCTTACAGGATGTTCTGCGGTCAAGAAGGAGAAGCTTGTGTACCTTACAGGATGTTCTGCATTCAAGAAAGAGCAGTTGGTGTACCTTACAGGATATTATGCGGTCAAGATGTTTCAAGTAATTGTAATTGTTTCAAGCAGACCACCATAGTCCCCGTGCCCAAGGACTCTAAGATAACATGCCTAAATGACTACCGACCCGTAGCACTGACGTCTGTAGCCATGAAGTGCTTTGAAAGGCTGGTCATGGCTCACATCAACAGCATTATCCCAGAAACCCTAGACCCACTCCAATTTGCATACCGCCCCAACAGATCCACAGATGATGAAATCTCTATTGCACTCCACACTGCCCTTTCCCACCTGGACAAGAGGAACACCTACGTGAGAATGCTATTCATTGACTACAGCTCAGCATTCAACACCATAGTGCCCTCTAAGCTCATCACTAAGCTAAGGATCCTGGGACTAAACACCTCCCTCTGCAACTGGATCCTGGACTTCCTGACGGGCCGCCCCCAGGTGGTAAGGGTAGGTAACAACACATCTGCCACACTGATCCTCAACACGGGGGCCCCTCAGGGGTGCGTACTCAGTCCCCTCCTGTACTCTCTGTTCACCCATGACTGCATGGCCAGGCACGACTCCAACACCATCATTAAGTTTGCCGACGACACAACAGTGTTAGGCCTGATCACCGACAACGATGAGACAGCCTATAGGGACGAGGTCAGAGACCTGGCCGTGTGGTGCCAGGACAACAACCTCTCCCTCAACGTGACCAAGACAAAGGACATGATTGTGGACTACAGGAAAAAAAAGAGGACTGAGCACGCCCCCATTCTCATCGACGGGGCTGTAGTGGAACAGGTTGAGAGCTTCAAGTTCCTTGGTGTCCACATCACCAACGAACTATCATGGTCCAAACACACCAAGACAGTCGTGAAGAGGGCACAACAAAGCCTATTCCCCCTCAGGAGACTGAAAAGATTTGGCATGGGTCCTCAGATCCTCAAAAAATTATACATCTGCACCATCGAGAGCATCCTGACTGGTTGCATCACCGCCTGGTATGGCAACTGCTTGGCCTCCGACCGCAAGGCACTACAGAGGGTAGTGCGTACGGCCCAGTACATCACTGGGGCCAAGCTTCCTGCCATCCAGGACCTCTATACCAGGCGGTGTCAGAGGAAGGCCCTCAAAATTGTCAAAGACTCCAGCCACCCTAGTCATAGACTGTTCTCTCTGCTACCGCATGGCAAGCGGTACCAGAGTGCCAAGTCTAGGTCCAAAAGACTTCTCAACAGCTTCTACCCCCAAGCCATAAGACTCCTGAACAGCTAATCATGGCTACCCGGACAATTTGCACTGCCCCCCCACCCCATCCTTTTTACGCTGCTGCTACTCTGTTAATTATTTATGCATAGTCACTTTAACTCTACCCACATGTACATATTACCTCAACTACCTCAACTAGCCGGTGCCCCCACACATTGACTCTGCAACGGTACCCCCCTGTATATATATATAGCCTCCCTACTGTTATTTTATTTTACTTCTGCTCTTTTTTTTCTCAACACTTTTTTTGTTGTTGTTTTATTTTTACTTTTTTTGTTAAAAATAAATGCACTGTTGGTTAAGGGCTGTAAGTAAGCATTTCACTGTAATGTCTGCACCTGTTGTATTCGGCGCATGTGACCAATACAATTTGATTTGATTTGATTTGATTTGATTCAAGAAGGAGCAGCTGCTGTACCTTACAGGATGTTCTGCAGTCATTTGTCAAGACGGAGATGCTGGTGTACATTACAGCATGTTCTGCGGTCAAAAAAGCGCAGCTGGTGGACCTTACAGGATGTTCTGTGGTCAAGAAGGAACACCTGGTGTACCTTACAGGATGTTCTGCGGTCAAGAAGGAGCAGCTTGTGCACCTCACAGGATGTTTTGCAGTCAAGAAGGAGCAGCTTATGTAACTTACAAGATGTTCTGTGGTCAAGAAGTAGCAGCCGGTGTAAGTTACCAGATGTTCTGCGGTGAAGAAGGAGCAGCTGGTGTAAGTTACAGGATGTTCTGCGGTCAAGTGGAGCAGCTGGTGTAAGTTACAGGATGTTCTGCGGTCAAGAAGGAGCAGCCGGTGTACATTACAGGGAGTTCTGCTGTCATGAAGGAGCAGCTGGTGTACCTTACATGATGTTCTGCAGTCAAGAAGGAGTAGCTGGTGTACCTTACAGGATGTTCTGCGGTCAAGAAGTAGCAGCTGCTGTACCTTACAGGATGTTTTGCGGTCAAGAAGGACCAGCTTGTATTAATTACATGATGTTCTGCGGTCAAGAAGGAGCAGCTGGTTTACCTTACAGGATGTTCTATGGTCAAGAAGGAGCAGCTGGTGTACCTTACAGGATGTTCTGCGGTCAAGAAGGAGCAGCTGGTGTAAGTTACAGGATGTTCTGCGGTCAAGAAGGAGAAGCTTGTGTAAGTTACAGGATGTTCTTTGGTCAAGAAGGACCAGCTGGTGTACCTTACAGGATGTTCTGCAGTCATTTGTCAAGAAGGAGAAGCAGGTGTACATTACAGCATGTTCTGCGGTCAAGAAAGAGCAGCTGGTGGACCTTACAGGATGTTCTGCAGTCAAGAAGGAGCAGCTGGTGTACCTCACAGGATGTTCTGCGGTCAAGAAAGAGTAGCTGTTGTACCTTACAGGATGTTCTGCGGTCAAGTAGGAGCAGCTGGTGTAATTTACAGGATGTTCTGAGGTCAAGAAGGAGCAGTTGGTGTAATTTACAGGATGTTCTGAGGTCAAGAAGAGCAGCTGGTGTACCTTATAGGATGTTCTGCAGTAATTTGTCAAGAAGGAGAAACTGTTGTAAGTTACAGGATGTTCTGCGGTCAAAAAGGAGCAGCTGCTGTACCTAATACGATTTTATGTGGTCAAGAAGGAGCAGCTGGTGTACTTTACACGATGGTCTGCGGTCAAGAAGGAGCAGCTTGTGTTCCCTAACAGGATGTTCTGCTGTCAAGAAGAGCAGCTGGTGTACCTTATAGGATGTTCTGCAGTAATTTGTCAAGAAGGAGTTGCTGGTGTACCTTACAGGATGTTCTGCAGTCATTTGTCAAGAAAGAGAAGCTGCTGTACCTTACAGGATGTTCTGTGGCAAGAAGGAGCAGCTGGTGTACCTTACAGGATGTTCTGCGGTCAAGAAGGAGCAGCTTGTGTACCTTATAGATTGTTCTGCAGTCAAGAAGGAGCAGCTGTTGTACCTTGATGTTCTGTGGTCAAGAAGGAGCAGCTGGTGTAAGTTACAGGATGTTCTGCGGTCAAGAAGGAGCAGCCGGTGTAAGTTACAGGATGTTCTGTGTTCAAGAAGGAGCAGCTGGTTTACCTTACAGGGAGTTCTGCTGTCAGGAAGGAGCAGCTGTTGTACCTTGATGTTCTGTGGTCAAGAAGGAGCAGCTGGTGTAAGTTACAGGATGTTCTGCGGTCAAGAAGGAGCAGCCGGTGTAAGTTACAGGATGTTCTGTGTTCAAGAAGGAGCAGCTGGTTTACCTTACAGGGAGTTCTGCTGTCAGGAAGGAGCAGCTGGTGTACCTTACAGGATGTTCTGCGGTCAAGAAGGAGTAGCTGTTGTACCTTATAGGATGTTCTGTGGTCAAGAAGGAGCGGCTGGTGTACCTTACAGGATATTCTGTGGTCAAGAAGTAGCAGCTGCTGTACCTTACAGGATGTTTTGCGGTCAAGAAGGACCAGCTTGTATTAATTATATGATGTTCTGCGGTCAAGAAGGAGCAGCTGGTTTACCTTACAGGATGTTCTATGGTCAAGAAGGAGCAGCTGGTGTACCTTACAGGATGTTCTGCGGTCAAGAAGGAGCAGCTGGTGTAAGTTACAGGATGTTCTGCGGTCAAGAAGGAGAAGCTGGTGTAAGTTACAGGATGTTCTATGGTCAAGAAGGACCAGCTGGTGTACCTTACAGGATGTTCTGCAGTCATTTGTCAAGAAGGAGAAGCAGGTGTACATTACAGCATGTTCTGCGGTCAAGAAAGAGCAGCTGGTGGACCTTACAGGATGTTCTGCAGTCAAGAAGGAGCAGCTGGTGTACCTTACAGGATGTTCTGCGGTCAAGAAAGAGTAGCTGTTGTACCTTACAGAATGTTCTGTGGTCAAGAAGGAGCAGCTGGTGTACCTTACAGGATGTTCTGCGGTCAAGACGGAGCAGCTGGTGTAAGTTACAGGATGTTCTGCGGTCAAGAAGGAGCAGCTGCTGTAAGTTACAGGATGTTCTGTGGTCAAGAAGGAGCAGCTGGTGTAAGTTATAAGATGTTCTGCTGTCAGGAAGAGGCAGCTGGTGTAAGTTACAGGATGTTCTGCGGTCAAGAAAGAGCAGCTGGTAGACCTTACAGGATGTTCTGCAGTCAAGAAGGAGCAGCTGGTGTACCTTACAGGATGTTCTGCGGTCAAGAAGGAGCAGCTGGTGTACCTTACAGGATGTTCTGCGGTCAAGAAGTAGCAGTTGGTGTACCTTACAGGATATTCTGCGGTCAAGAAGGAGCAGCTGCTGTACCTTACAGGATGTTTTGCGGTCAAGAAGGACCAGCTTGTGTTAATTACATGATGTTCTGCGGTCAAGAAGGAGCAGCTGGTGTACCTTACAGGATGTTCCATGGTCAAGAAGGAGCAGCTGGTGTACCTTACAGGATGTTCTGCAGTCATTTGTCAAGAAGGAGATGCTGGTGTACATTACAGCATGTTCTGCGGTCAAGATGGAGCAGCTGGTGTACCTTACAGGATGTTCTGCGGTTAAGAAAGAGCAGCTGGTTTATCTTACAGGATGTTCTGCAGTCAAGAAGGAGCAGCTGGTGTACCTTACAGGATGTTCTACGGTCAAGAAAGAGTAGCTGTTGTACCTTAAAGGATGTTCTGAGGTGAAGAAGGAGCAGCTGGTGTAAGTTACAGGATGTCTGCGGTCAAGAAGGAGCAGCTGGTGTAAATTTACAGGATGTTCTACTGTTAAGAAGGAGCAGCTAGTGTAAGTTACAGGATGTTCTGTGGTCAATAAGGAGCAGCTGGTGTACCTTACAGGATGTTCTATGGTCAAGAAGGAGCAACTAGTGTACCTTACAGGATTTTCTATGGTCAAGAAGGAGCAGCTGGTGTACCTTACAGGATGTTCTGCAGTCATTTGTCAAGAAGGAGATGCTGGTGTACATTACAGCACGTTCTGCGGTCAAGAAAGGGCAGCTGGTGTAAGTTACAGGATGTTCTGCGGTCAAGAAGGAGCAGTTGGTGTAAGTTACAGAATGTTCTGCGGTCAAGAAGGAGCAGTCGGTGTAAGTTACAGGATGTTCTGTGTTCAACAAGGAGCAGCTGGTGTACCTTACAGGGAGTTCTGCTATCAGGAAGGAGCAGCTGGTGTACCTTACATGATGTTCTGCGGTCAAGAAGGAGCAGCTGGTGTACCTTACAGGATGTTCTGCGGTCAAGAAGGAGAAGCTTGTGTACCTTACAGGATGTTCTGCGTTCAAGAAGGAGCAGCCGGTGTAAGTTACCGGATGTTCTGCGGTGAAGAAGGAGCAGCTGGTGTAAGTTACAGGATGTTCTGCGGTCAAGAAGGAGCAGCTGGTGTAAGTTACAGGATGTTATGCGGTCAAGAAGGAGTAGATGGTGTAAGTTACAGGATGTTCTGTGTTCAAGAAGGAGCAGCTGGTGTACCTTACAGGGAGTTCTGCTGTCAGGAAGGAGCAGCTGGTGTACCTTACAGGATGTTCTGCGGTGAAGAAGGAGCAGCTGGTGTACTTTACAGGATGTTCTGCGGTCAAAAAGGAGCAGTTGGTGTACGTTACATGATGTTCTATGGTCAAGAAGGAGCAGCTGGTGTAAGTTACAGGATGTTCTGCGGTCAAGAAGGAGCAGATGGTGTAAGTTACAGGATGTTCTGTGTTCAAGAAGGAGCAGCTGGTGTACCTTACAGGGAGTTCTGCTGTCAGGAAGGAGCAGCTGGTGTACCTTACAGGATGTTCTGCGGTGAAGAAGGAGCCGCTGGTGTACTTTACAGGATTTTCTGTGGTCAAGAAGGAGCAGCCGGTGTAAGTTACCGTATGTTCTGCGGTCAAGAAGGAGCAGCTAGTTTACCTTATATGATGTTCTGTGGTCAAGAAGGAGCAGCTGATGTATGTTACCAGATGTTCTGCGCTGAAAAAGGAGCAGCTGGTGTAAGTTACAGGATATTCTGTGGTCAAGAAGGAGCAGCTAGTGTTAGTTGCATGATGTTCTGCGGTCAAGAAGGAGCAGCTGGTGTACCTTACAGGATGTTCTGCGGTCAAGAAGGAGCAGCTGATGTACCTTACATGATCTTCTGTGGTCAAGAAGGAGCAGCTGGTGTACCTTACAGGATGCTCTGCGGTCAACAAGGAGCAGCTGGTGCAAGTTACAGGATGTTCTGTGGTCAAGAAGGAGCAGCTGGTGTACCTTCCAGGATGTTCTGCACTCAAGAAGGAGCAGCTGATGTAAATTACAGGATGTTCTGTGGTCAAGAAGGAGCAGCTGATGTACCTTACATGATCTTCTGTGGTCAAGAAGGAGCAGCTGGTGTACCTTACAGGATGTTCTGCGGTCAAGAAGGAGCAGCTGGTGCAAGTTACAGGATGTTCTGTGGTCAAGAAGGAGCAGCTGGTGTACCTTACAGGATGTTTTGCAGTCAAGAAGGAGCAGCTGGTGTACCTTACAGGATGTTCTGCAGTGAAGAAGGAGCAGCTGGTGTACTTTACAGGATGTTCTGTGGTCAAGAAGGAGCAGCTAGTGTACCTTACATGATGTTCTGTGGTCAAGAAGGAGCAGCTGATGTATGTTACCAGATGTTCTGCGCTGAAAAAGGAGCAGCTGGTGTAAGTTACAGGATATTCTGTGGTCAACAAGGAGCAGCTGGTGCAAGTTACAGGATGTTCTGTGGTCAAGAAGGAGCAGCTGGTGTACCTTCCAGGATGTTCTGCACTCAAGAAGGAGCAGCTGATGTAAATTACAGGATGTTCTGCGGTCAAGAATGAGCAGCTTTTGTAAGTTACAGGATGTTCTGCGGTCAAGAAGGAGAAGCTTGTGTAAGTTACAGGATGTTCTGCGGTCATGAAGGAGCAGCATGTGTACCTTACAGGATGTTCTGCGTTGCCTTTTTTTTCTTGTGTCTATTCGTTCTCGTTGAACGTGGACAGGTTTCTGAAATAGCTGAGCTGCAGAGAATGCCCTTGATTAAGGTAACTTCACTTTCGAAAAGAGAGTGAAAGAAAGAGTGATCTTGAGGAAAAATAACTGAATGTTTCTAACATCTGCCCCCATTGAGTCACGTAGAGTTCCTTGTTTAGAGCCAACAGCTTAGAAATGAAAATCTACTAACATATGGACTCGTAACCAGCTCTTTCTATATTACAACATAAAACATACAACACACCAGTTGTGCACAATACATACCTAACGTTTAAGGTGTAAAATAAGCTTCCATTTTTACCTGTTTAATTTTCAAACGCTGAAAAATACCGGCAATGATATTGAATTAAAACCATATACCCTAGCTACTAATCATCCAAAGTTTGTTTGATTATCAAATTATCAAGAATAAAACCTAGTTAATTGCAATAATAAGACCGACGTCTACAGTCCTATCTCTGAGGGAGCTAGAGACTACAGTAGCCAAAGCATTACCTTAACCAAGCCATCTATCAAACATGGCTTTCATTCCCCTCCAAAGACAATCTTTGATGATATCACCACCAGAAGAGATTCTGACAGCCCAGACAGATAATTTCCCAGTCCCTCAAGGTAAATTAGTAGCAAATCAAATGCCTTTCAAGTGGTGAATGAAAGTTTGAGCCAAACCAGAATTCCCCATAAACAAACGTCAGGGTCTGAGTCCCAAATGGTACGCTATTCCCCTGGTCAAAAGTAGTGCACTACATAGGGAATAAGGGCTCTGGTCAAAAGTAGTGCACTACATAGGGAATAGGGCTCTGGACAAAAGTAGTGCACTACATAGGGAATAGGGCTCTGGTCAAAAGTAGTGCACTACATAGGGAATAGAGCTCTGGTCAAAAGTAGTGCACTACATAGGGAATAGAGCTCTGGTCAAAAGTAGTGCACTACATAGGGAATAGGGCTCTGGTCAAAAGTAGTGCACTACATAGGGAATAGGGCTCTGGTCAAAAGTAGTGCACTACATAGGGAATAGAGCTCTGGTAAAAAGTAGTGCACTACATAGGGAATAGGGTGCCATTTGGGATGCAGTCCAGGTTGGTCAATCTGGCAGAGGGAAGAGTGATAAAAGTACGTACTGCTGCATACCTCCACATGAAAACACACTGGAGTTTTCCTCTACAGAGTCAGTGGAACAAAGGCAATGGTTAACCTCAGTAGACATTAAGTTCCTAGACTAACAATGCTGACCTGATCGTATATGTTGGTATTAAACATAACATGAAGAATATGTTTTAAGCCAAAACACATTGGTTATTCTGAGGGGAAATAAACATACCAAACTATACAGGCTAGAATTTTATACAGAAAAGATTTAGACAATACTCAGAATTTGGTTAATGTTCATGATGTTGACTGAGTGATCAGTGTGTTTTTAGTTCAACGGAATAAACATACTGTAGACACACTGACAGACACACACACACACACACACACACACACACACACACACACACACACACACACACACACACACACACACACACACACACACACACACACACACACACACACACACACACAAAACCCCTTGTCTCTCCTGGTCTCCCCTGCTCTCCCCTGCTCTCCCTTGGTCTCCTCTGGTCTCCCCAATCCCACAGACACATTACTGCTCTCCCCTGCTCTCCCCTGGTCTCCCCTGCTCTCCTCTGGTCTCCCCAATCCCACAGACACATTACTGCTCTCCCTTGGTCTCCCCTGGTCTCCCCTGGTCTCCCCTGGTCTCCCATGCTCTCCCTTGGTCTCCCCTGGTCTCCCCAATCCCACAGACACTTTACTGGTCTCCACTGGTCAGATTTAATCCAAACAAGCACACTTCAGAGACCTATTACTCAGAATGAGACATTATTTATTTTATTTTATTTCACCTTTATTTAACCAGGTAAACCAGTTGAGAACAAGTTCTCATTTACAACTGCGACCTGGCCAAGATAAAGCAAAGCAGTGCGATAAAAACAACAACACAGAGTTACATATGGGGTAAAAAAAACATAAAGTCAAAAATACAACAGAAATAAATATATACACAGTGTGTGCAAATGTAGCACATCACTAAGCCCTGCAGTGAGTAAATCACAGGTTATAACACCGACTGGAAACTTACAGAACTGCGTCCCAAATGGCACTGTATTCCCTATAGGTAAGTAAAATAGTGCACTGTATTCCCTATAGGTAAGTAAAGTAGTGCACTGTACAGGGAATAGGGTGCCGTATGAGACGGAGACAGTGGGGTTTAAAAATTGAGAGAAAAAAATTGTGAAAGATGTTCAAGAAGTTACATGTTATATCTTCTTTCTTTCTTTCTTTCTATCTTTCTTTCTTTCTTTCTTTCTTTCTTTCTTTCTTTCTTTCTTTCTTTCTTTCTTTCTTTCTTTCTTTCTTTCTTTCTTTCTTTCTTTCTTTCTTTCTTTCTTTCTTTCTTTCTTTCTTTCTTTCTTTCTTTCTTTCTTTCTTTCTTTCTTTCTTTCTTTCTTTCTTTCTTTCTTTCTTTCTTTCTTTCTTTCTTTCCTTTTCTTTGATTGGCTACATAATAATTTGCTAGGTGTCCAGGGCTAGGCTTAGTCTAAAATATAATAGTTAGAAGAACAAATACAGTATGTGCAAAACACATAACTGTTATGCAGTGGATTTAGGCAAGTACAAGACTCTTCCTAGAGCTGGCCGCCCGGCCAAACTGAGCAATCGGGGGAGAAGGGCCTTGGTCAGGCAGGTGACCAAGTACCCGATGGTCACTCTGACAGAGCTCCAGAGTTCCTCTGTGGAGATGGGAGAACCTTCCAGAAGGACAACCATCTCTGCAGCACTCCACCAATCAGGCCTTTATGGTAAAGTGGCCAGACGGAAGCCACTCCTCAGTAAAAGGCACATGACAGCCAGCTTGGAGTTTGCCAAAAGGCACCTAAAGGACTCTCAGACCATGAGAAACAAGATTCCCTGGTTTGATGAAACCAAGATTGAACTCTTTGGCCTGAATGCCAAGCGTCACGTCTGGAGGAAACCTGGCACCATCCCTATGGTGAAGCATGGGGGTGGCAGCATCATGCTGTGGGGATGTTTTTCAGCGGCAGGGACTGGGAGACTAGTCAGGATCGAGGGGAAGATGAACGGAGCAAAGTACAGAGAGATCCTTGATGAAAACCTGCTCCAGAGCGCTCAGGACCTCAGACTGGGGCGAAGGTTCACCTTCCAACAGGACAACGACCCTAAGCACACAGCCAAGACAATGAAGGAGTGGCTTCAGGACTTGTCTCTGAATGTCCTTGAGTGGCCCAGCCAGAGCCCGGACTTGAACCCGATCAAACATCTCTGGAGAGACCTGAAAATAGCTGTGCAGCGATGCTCCCCATACAATCTGACAGAGCTTGAGATGATCTGCAGAGAACAATGCGAGAAACTCCACAAATACAGGTGTGGCAAGCTTGTAGTGTCTGGCCTCCTGTAGCTCAGTTGGTAGAGCATAGCGCTTGCAAGGCCAGGGTTGTGGGTTCGATTCCCAAGGGGTACAAATTAAATCAATTTTAGAATAAGGCTGCAACGTAACACAATGTGGAAACAGTCAAGGGGTCTGAATACTTTCCGAATGCACTGTATGTACATACTGTATCTACCTCAGCTACCTCGTACCCCTCCACATTGATCTGGTACTGGTACTCCCTGTACATACTGTATCTACCTCGACTACCTCGTACCCCTCCACATCGATCTGGTACTGGTACTCCCTGTACATACAGTAGATTCATTTTTGTGTATTTTATTCCTGTTGTGTTTCCTTATTTTGAACTTTGCATCCTGTCATTTCACAATAAAGTCTACAACTGTTGTATTTGGTGCATATCTGATTTCTGGTTTCTGAAACTGAAGGAGCATACTGACTTTGCACAAATTCATTTGGCATCAATTAATCACATATAAATACCCAAAAAGGCAACGATTAAGCAACTGGGAACGAGCCGAGACTAATTATCTTAGTTTAGACCGGAGTTGTGATGATGTGTACATATTTACATCTGCCTCGTTTAGCAAAGGGCCGGAGAAAAAAACAAAACTGTGGCTGAATGAGTAAGGAAAAGTTTGTCCCAAATGGTACCCTATTCCCTATATAGTGCCCCAATGGGCCCTGCTGAAAAAGTAATGTTTAAATAGGGAATGGGGTGCCATTTGGAACAAACTAATTGTGTTGTGTCTTTACTAAAAAAAAAAAAAAACATCTGCACTCCGGTGGTCATTTTCTGGCCCAGTGTTAGTTGGAGGAGAGAGGAGGGAGAGCCCTCCAACAGGGCTTCAGAGTGTGTAGGAGGGAGAGCCCTCTAACAGGGCTTCAGAGTGTGTAGGAGGGAGAGCCCTCTAACAGGGCTTCAGAGTGTGTAGGAGGGAGAGCCCTCTAACAGGGCTTCAGAGTGTGTAGGAGGGAGAGCCCTCTAACAGGGCTTCAGAGTGTGTAGGAGGGAGAGCCCTCTAACAGGGCTTCAGAGTGTGTAGGAGGGAGAGCCCTCTAACAGGGCTTCAGAGTGTGTAGGAGGGAGAGCCCTCTAACAGGGCTTCAGAGTGTGTAGGGGGGAGAGCCCTCTAACAGGGCTTCAGAGTGTGTAGGGAGGGAGAGCCCTCTAACAGGGCTTCAGAGTGTGTAGGAGGGAGAGCCCTCCAACAGGGCTTCAGAGTGTGTAGGAGGGAGAGCCCTCTAACAGGGCTTCAGAGTGTGTAGGAGGGAGAGCCCTCTAACAGGGCTTCAGAGTGTGTAGGAGGGAGAGCCCTCCAACAGGGCTTCAGAGTGTGTAGGAGGGAGAGCCCTCCAACAGGGCTTCAGAGTGTGTAGGAGGGAGAGCCCTCTAACAGGGCCTCTAGGAGGGAGAGCCCTCTAACAGGGCTTCAGAGTGTGTAGGGAGGGAGAGCCCTCTAACAGGGCCTCAGAGTGTGTAGGAGGGAGAGCCCTCTAACAGGGCTTCAGAGTGTGTAGGAGGGAGAGCCCTCTAACAGGGCTTCAGAGTGTGTAGGAGGGAGAGCCCTCTAACAGGGCTTCAGAGGAGGGAGAGCCCTCTAACAGGGCTTCAGAGTGTGTAGGAGGGAGAGCCCTCTAACAGGGCTTCAGACTGTGTAGGAGGGAGAGCCCTCTAACAGGGCTTCAGAGTATGTAGGAGGGAGAGCCCTCTAACAGGGCTTCAGAGGAGGGAGAGCCCTCTAACAGGGCTTCAGAGTGTGTAGGAGGGAGAGCCCTCTAACAGGGCTTCAGAGTGTGTAGGAGGGAGAGCCCTCTAACAGGGCTTCAGAGTGTGTAGGAGGGAGAGCCCTCTAACAGGGCTTCAGAGTGTGTAGGAGGGAGAGCCCTCTAACAGGGCTTCAGAGTGTGTAGGAGGGAGAGCCCTCCAACAGGGCTTCAGAGTGTGTAGGAGGGAGAGCCCTCTAACAGGGCTTCAGAGTGTGTAGGAGGGAGAGCCCTCTAACAGGGCTTCAGAGTGTGTAGGAGGGAGAGCCCTCTAACAGGGCTTCAGAGTGTGTAGGATGGAGAGCCCTCTAACAGGGCCTCAGAGGAGGGAGAGCCCTCTAACAGGGCTTCAGAGTGTGTAGGAGGGAGAGCCCTCTAACAGGGCCTCAGAGTGTGTAGGAGGGAGAGCCCTCTAACAGGGCTTCAGAGTGTGTAGGAGGGAGAGCCCTCTAACAGGGCTTCAGAGTGTGTAGGAGGGAGAGCCCTCTAACAGGGCTTCAGACTGTGTAGGAGGGAGAGCCCTCTAACAGGGCTTCAGAGTATGTAGGAGGGAGAGCCCTCTAACAGGGCTTCAGAGGAGGGAGAGCCCTCTAACAGGGCTTCAGAGTGTGTAGGAGGGAGAGCCCTCTAACAGGGCTTCAGAGTGTGTAGGAGGGAGAGCCCTCTAACAGGGCTTCAGAGTGTGTAGGAGGGAGAGCCCTCTAACAGGGCTTCAGAGTGTGTAGGAGGGAGAGCCCTCTAACAGGGCTTCAGAGTGTGTAGGAGGGAGAGCCCTCCAACAGGGCTTCAGAGTGTGTAGGAGGGAGAGCCCTCTAACAGGGCTTCAGAGTGTGTAGGAGGGAGAGCCCTCTAACAGGGCTTCAGAGTGTGTAGGAGGGAGAGCCCTCTAACAGGGCTTCAGAGTGTGTAGGAGGGAGAGCCCTCCAACAGGGCTTCAGAGTGTGTAGGAGGGAGAGCCCTCTAACAAGGCCTCTAGGAGGGAGAGCCCTCTAACAGGGCTTCAGAGTGTGTAGGAGGGAGAGCCCTCTAACAGGGCCTCAGAGTGTGTAGGAGGGAGAGCCCTCCAACAGGGCTTCAGAGTGTGTAGGAGGGAGAGCCCTCTAACAGGGCTTCAGAGTGTGTAGGAGGGAGAGCCCTCTAACAGGGCTTCAGAGGAGGGAGAGCCCTCTAACAGGGCTTCAGAGTGTGTAGGAGGGAGAGCCCTCTAACAGGGCTTCAGTGTGTGTAGGAGGGAGAGCCCTCTAACAGGGCTTCAGAGTGTGTAGGAGGGAGAGCCCTCTAACAGGGCTTCAGAGTGTGTAGGAGGGAGAGCCCTCTAACAGGGCTTCATAGTGTGTAGGAGGGAGAGCCCTCTAACAGGGCTTCAGAGTGTGTAGGAGGGAGAGCCCTCTAACAGGGCTTCAGAGTGTGTAGGAGGGAGAGCCCTCTAACAGGGCTTCAGAGTGTGTAGGAGGGAGAGCCCTCTAACAGGGCCTCAGAGTGTGTAGGAGGGAGAGCCCTCTAACAGGGCTTCAGAGTGTGTAGGAGGGAGAGCCCTCTAACAGGGCTTCAGAGTGTGTAGGAGGGAGAGCCCTCTAACAGGGCTTCAGAGTGTGTAGGAGGGAGAGCCCTCTAACAGGGCTTCAGAGTGTGTAGGAGGGAGAGCCCTCTAACAGGGCTTCAGAGTGTGTAGGAGGGAGAGCCCTCTAACAGGGCCTCAGAGGAGGGAGAGCCCTCTAACAGGGCTTCAGAGTGTGTAGGAGGGAGAGCCCTCTAACAGGGCCTCAGAATGTGTAGGAGGGAGAGCCCTCTAACAGGGCTTCAGAGTGTGTAGGAGGGAGAGCCCTCTAACAGGGCTTCAGAGTGTGTAGGAGGGAGAGCCCTCTAACAGGGCTTCAGACTGTGTAGGAGGGAGAGCCCTCTAACAGGGCTTCAGAGTGTGTAGGAGGGAGAGCCCTCTAACAGGGCTTCAGAGTGTGTAGGAGGGAGAGCCCTCCAACAGGGCTTCAGAGTGTGTAGGAGGGAGAGCCCTCTAACAGGGCTTCAGAGTGTGTAGGAGGGAGAGCCCTCTAACAGGGCTTCAGAGTGTGTAGGAGGGAGAGCCCTCTAACAGGGCTTCAGAGTGTGTAGGAGGGAGAGCCCTCTAACAGGGCTTCAGAGTGTGTAGGGAGGGAGAGCCCTCTAACAGGGCTTCAGAGTGTGTAGGAGGGAGAGCCCTCTAACAGGGCTTCAGAGTGTGTAGGAGGGAGAGCCCTCTAACAGGGCTTCAGAGTGTGTAGGGAGGGAGAGCCCTCTAACAGGGCTTCAGAGTGTGTAGGAGGGAGAGCCCTCTAACAGGGCTTCAGAGTGTGTGGAGGGAGAGCCCTCTAACAGGGCCTCAGAGTGAGGAGGGAGAGCCCTCTAACAGGGCTTCAGAGTGTGTAGGAGGGAGAGCCCTCTAACAGGGCTTCAGAGTGTGTAGGGAGGGAGAGCCCTCTAACAGGGCCTCAGAGTGTGTAGGAGGGAGAGCCCTCTAACAGGGCTTCAGAGTGTGTAGGAGGGAGAGCCCTCTAACAGGGCTTCAGAGTGTGTAGGAGGGAGAGCCCTCTAACAGGGCTTCAGAGTGTGTAGGAGGGAGAGCCCTCTAACAGGGCTTCAGAGGAGGGAGAGCCCTCTAACAGGGCTTCAGAGTGTGTAGGAGGGAGAGCCCTCTAACAGGGCTTCAGAGTGTGTAGGAGGGAGAGCCCTCTAACAGGGCTTCAGAGTGTGTAGGAGGGAGAGCCCTCTAACAGGGCTTCAGAGTGTGTAGGAGGGAGAGCCCTCTAACAGGGCTTCAGAGTGTGTAGGAGGGAGAGCCCTCCAACAGGGCTTCAGAGTGTGTAGGAGGGAGAGCCCTCTAACAGGGCTTCAGAGTGTGTAGGGAGGGAGAGCCCTCTAACAGGGCTTCAGAGTGTGTAGGAGGGAGAGCCCTCTAACAGGGCTTCAGAGTGTGTAGGAGGGAGAGCCCTCCAACAGGGCTTCAGAGTGTGTAGGAGTGAGAGCCCTCTAACAAGGCCTCTAGGAGGGAGAGCCCTCTAACAGGGCCTCAGAGTGTTTAGGAGGGAGAGCCCTCCAACAGGGCTTCAGAGTGTGTAGGAGGGAGAGCCCTCTAACAGGGCTTCAGAGTGTGTAGGAGGGAGAGCCCTCTAACAGGGCTTCAGAGGAGGGAGAGCCCTCTAACAGGGCTTCAGAGTGTGTAGGAGGGAGAGCCCTCTAACAGGGCTTCAGAGTGTGTAGGAGGGAGAGCCCTCTAACAGGGCTTCAGAGTGTGTAGGAGGGAGAGCCCTCTAACAGGGCTTCAGAGTGTGTAGGGAGGGAGAGCCCTCTAACAGGGCTTCAGAGTGTGTAGGAGGGAGAGCCCTCTAACAGGGCTTCAGAGTGTGTAGGAGGGAGAGCCCTCTAACAGGGCTTCAGAGTGTGTAGGAGGGAGAGCCCTCTAACAGGGCTTCAGAGTGTGTAGGAGGGAGAGCCCTCTAACAGGGCCTCAGAGTGTGTAGGAGGGAGAGCCCTCTAACAGGGCTTCAGAGTGTGTAGGAGGGAGAGCCCTCTAACAGGGCTTCAGAGTGTGTAGGAGGGAGAGCCCTCTAACAGGGCTTCAGAGTGTGTAGGAGGGAGAGCCCTCTAACAGGGCTTCAGAGTGTGTAGGAGGGAGAGCCCTCTAACAGGGCTTCAGAGTGTGTAGGAGGGAGAGCCCTCTAACAGGGCCTCAGAGGAGGGAGAGCCCTCTAACAGGGCTTCAGAGTGTGTAGGAGGGAGAGCCCTCTAACAGGGCCTCAGAGTGTGTAGGAGGGAGAGCCCTCTAACAGGGCTTCAGAGTGTGTAGGAGGGAGAGCCCTCTAACAGGGCTTCAGAGTGTGTAGGAGGGAGAGCCCTCTAACAGGGCTTCAGACTGTGTAGGAGGGAGAGCCCTCTAACAGGGCTTCAGAGTATGTAGGAGGGAGAGCCCTCTAACAGGGCCTCAGAGTGTGTAGGAGGGAGAGCCCTCTAACAGGGCCTCAGAGGAGGGAGAGCCCTCTAACAGGGCCTCAGAGTGTGTAGGAGGGAGAGCCCTCTAACAGGGCCTTAGAGTGTGTAGGAGGGAGAGCCCTCTAACAGGGCTTCAGAGTGTGTAGGAGGGAGAGCCCTCTAACAGGGCCTCAGAGTGTGTAGGAGGGAGAGCCCTCTAACAGGGCTTCAGAGTGTGTAGGAGGGAGAGCCCTCTAACAGGGCTTCAGAGTGTGTAGGGAGGGAGAGCCCTCTAACAGGGCTTCAGAGTGTGTAGGAGGGAGAGCCCTCTAACAGGGCCTCAGAGTGTGTAGGAGGGAGAGCCCTCTAACAGGGCTTCAGAGTGTGTAGGAGGGAGAGCCCTCTAACAGGGCTTCAGAGTGTGTAGGAGGGAGAGCCCTCTAACAGGGCCTTAGAGTGTGTAGGAGGGAGAGCCCTCTAACAGGGCCTTAGAGTGTGTAGGAGGGAGAGCCCTCTAACAGGGCTTCAGAGTGTGTAGGAGGGAGAGCCCTCTAACAGGGCTTCAGAGTGTGTAGGAGGGAGAGCCCTCTAACAGGGCTTCAGAGTGTGTAGGAGGGAGAGCCCTCTAACAGGGCCTCAGAGTGTGTAGGAGGGAGAGCCCTCTAACAGGGCTTCAGAGTGTGTAGGAGGGAGAGCCCTCTAACAGGGCCTCAGAGTGTGTAGGAGGGAGAGCCCTCTAACAGGGCCTCATAGTGTGTAGGAGGGAGAGCCCTCTAACAGGGCTTCAGAGTGTGTAAGAGGGAGAGCCCTCTAACAGGGCTTCAGAGTGTGTAGTTGGGAGAGCCCTCTAACAGGGCTTCAGAGTGTGTAGGAGGGAGAGCCCTCTAACAGGGCCTCAGAGTGTGTAGGAGGGAGAGCCCTCTAACAGGGCCTCAGAGTGTGTAGGAGGGAGAGCCCTCTAACAGGGCTTCAGAGTGTGTAGGAGGGAGAGCCCTCTAACAGGGCCTCAGAGTGTGTAGGAGGGAGAGCCCTCTAACAGGGCTTCAGAGTGTGTAGGGAGGGAGAGCCCTCTAACAGGGCTTCAGAGTGTGTAGGAGGGAGAGCCCTCTAACAGGGCTTCAGAGTGTGTAGGAGGGAGAGCCCTCTAACAGGGCTTCAGAGTGTGTAGGAGGGAGAGCCCTCTAACAGGGCTTCAGAGTGTGTAGGAGGGAGAGCCCTCTAACAGGGCTTCAGAGTGTGTAGGAGGGAGAGCCCTCTAACAGGGCCTCAGAGTGTGTAGGAGTGGAACATAGGAGGGATGAGTGCGGCCTGCCAATTTAGAAGTAGCATGTTACATGGCCCTCTGCCTTCACCAATTTACAACAAAACAACAAAGCTCTATTCTGCATTACATTGCTCTGCCTGTCGGTCTGGTGGCTAACTGATCTGCTCTCATACAGTGAGGGGAAAAGGGTATTTGATCCCACTGAAAAAGAAATGATCAGTCTATAATTTTTATGGTAGGTTTATTTGAACAGTGAGAGACAGAATAACAACAACAAAAATCCAGAAAAAAGCATGTCAAAAATGTTATACATTGATTTGCATTTTAATGAGAGAAATAACCATATACATACATTATATATAGTCTCTTTCTCTCTCTCTCTCTCTCTCTCTCTCTCTCTCTAAATAAACATAAATATGGGTTGTATTTACAATGGTGTTTGCTCTTCACTAGTTGCCCTTTTCTTGTGGGAACAGGTCACAAATCTTGCTGCTGTGATGGCACACTGTGTTTTTTCAACCAGTAGAAAAGGTAGTTTATCAAAATTGGTTTTGTTTTCGAATTCTTTGTGGATCTCTGTAATCTGAGGGAAATATGTGTCTCTAATATGGTCATACATTTGGCAGGAGGTTAGGAAGTGCGGCTCAGTTTCCACCTCTTGATCAGGTCTGCCAACGGCAGCCTTTCTCAATAGCAAGGCTATGCTCACTGAGTCTGTACATAGTCAAAGCTTTCCTTAAGTTTGTGTCAGTCACAGTGGTGTACTCTCTGTTTATGTCACAAGCTGGGCTAGAACTCAGGTCTCAGATGTGGAGAGTTGGGTGTTCTACCCCTTAGCCACAGAGGAGGTATAGTAGGACCCAAACGAAACACCCAAGGCAATACTCCAGGCAAAGTAGATTTAATATAAAAAAAGGTATTTCTTTGCACTTCAAAAATAATCCAACAAAAGTTCTTCTCAGAAAGAGGTATACTAACAGAGGTACAGTAAACAAAACAGGAGGACAAAACAAAATAACTCCATGAGGGGAGAAAAACAAAATAAAGATAACTTAGAAAAGCTTACTCGGAAAGACTCTGTGGGACACAGCAGGAGACACATAGCCAGGACTCAAAAACCAAGTGAGGAACAAGGGGAAAAAACACAGCTAAAATACACAAGGGGAAACAAGGCACAGGTGACCTGGATAAAGCTAATAAGGACACACGAGGAAGAACTAAGGCAGAGGGGAACACAGATGACCTCTAGAGGCCCGGAGACAAACAGGAGGCAGGAAGCTGACAGGACCCCCTCCTCTAGGAACGACTCCTGACGTTCCTTCCAGAACACCCTGGCCCCAGGGTGCGAAAATCTCGGATCAAACCTGGGTCCAGGATGTCCCTGGCTGGAACCCAGGAGCGCTCCTCTGGCCCGTAGCCCTCCCAGTCCACCAGATACTGCAGAGAGTTCTGGACCCTCCGGGAGTCCAGTATCCGGCGGACTGTGTAGGCTGGCTGGCCGTCAATGATCCTGGGAGGTGGCGGGGGTCTGCGTGGGGGGGGCAAAGGGAGAAGACAAGACAGGTTTTAGTAGTGAAACATGGAAAGTGGGGTTAATTCTAAGGGAGCGAGGGAGAACCAAACGATAAGAAACAGGGTTAACTTTTCTTGCTATGCGGAAAGGGCCGATGTATTTCTGGGAAAGCTTCTTGGATTCGACCCGGAGGGGCAGGTTCTTGGTGGCCAACCAAACTCTCTGACCAGCTCGGAAACTAGGGGGCCGTCCGGCGGCGGCGATTAGCCTGACTTTGGTATCTCTGGGAGGTCCGAAGGAGGGTACGCCTGGCCTTCTTCCAGGTCCGCCTACAGCGTTGGACAAAGCGCTGGGCCGAGGGAACACCAACTTGTGCCTCTTCCTCTGGAAATAATGGAGGGGTGTATCCGAACTGGCATTCGAAGGGGGACAATCCGGTGGCTGAGGACTGGAGGGTGTTGTGGGCATATTCAGCCCAAATGATATAGGTGGCCCAAGACGTGGGATTACTGGCCGCCATACACCGCAGGGTGGTCTCCAGATCCTGATTAATCCGTTCCGTTTGGCCATTAGACTCTGGATGGAACCCAGACGATAGGCTGGCTGTGGCCCCAATAAGCCTGCAGAAGGCCCCCAAAACCGGGACGAGAATTGGGGACCTCGGTCGGAGACAACGTCCAGGGGAATTCCAAATATCCGGAAGACATGGTTCATGAGGAGCTCAGCAGTCTCCTTGGCCGAGGGCAGCTTGGGCAGGGGAATAAACCGGGCAGCCTTAGAGAACCGGTCAACAACCACTAGGATGACTGTGTTGCCCTGGGATGGAGGAAGTCCCGTAACAAAATCCAGAGAAAGGTGTGACCATGGCCTGCGAGGAACAGGTAAGGGATGGAGCAGTCCCTGGGGTCGCTGACGTGTCGACTTTCCCTGGTTGCACACAGGGCAGGCCCCAACATAGACCTGCACGTCCTTCTTGATGGACGGCCACCAAAACCGCCGCTGGAGGAATTCCAGTGTGCGAGCACTACCCGGATGGCATGTCAAGGGCGACTCATGACCCCACTGCAAGACGCGGGCCCGAACAGAGAGAGGAACGTACAGGCGTCCGGCAGGACCACCGCCTGGATCGGGCTCATGGACAAGGGCCTCTCGTACCCCTCTTTCTAGTTCCCACTGAAGAGGTGCGACGATCCTAGACCTCGGAATAATCGATGCCAAGGGCTTCTCTTGTATCTCGGGAGAATAGGCTCGAGACAGGGCATCCGGCTTGACGTTCTTGGTGCCAGGTCTGTAAGACAGGAGAAACTGGAATCGATTAAAAAAAAGGGACCATCGTGCTTGCCGAGGGTTCATCCGCTTAGCCTGTTGGAGATATTCCAGGTTCTTGTGGTCTGTGAGAACCTGGAAAGGATGCTGAGCCCCCTCAAGCCAATGGCGCCACTCTTCCAAGGCCAGTTTTACCGCAAGCAACTCTCGATCCCCCACGTGGTAGTTGCGCTCGGCCTCAGACAGGCGGCGAGACATGAAGGCACAAGGGTGTAATCTCCCATCCTCACCCCTCTGTGACAGGACGGCTCCCACCCCCACCGCTGAGGCGTCCACCTCCACCACGAAAGGTCTTTCTGGGTCAGGGATCACCAGAATCGGAGCAGAAGTGAAGCGGCGCTTGAGATCCTCGAAGGCCCCTGCTGCTTCCGGACCCCAGTGAATCTTGGTCCCTCCTCCCTTGGTAAGCGTCGTCAAGGGGGCTACCACAGAGCTGAAATTCTTAATGAACTTCCGATAGAAGTTAGAAAAGCCAATGAACCGTTGAACCTCCTTGACCGTGGCAGGTGTGGGCCAGCTGTGGACCGCTTTGACCTTCTTGGGATCCATCTCTAGGTGGCCGGGAGTGACAATAAACCCGAGAAACTGAGTCTGGGAAACATGAAATTCACACTTCTCAGGTTTAACGTAGAGGTGATTGTCAAGGAGCCTCTGGAGAACCCTGCTAACATGCCCCTCATGCTCCTTCAGTGACCTCGAGAAGATGAGGATATCGTCCAGGTACACGAAGACGAACAGATTAAGCATATCCCGGAGAACATCATTAATCAGGGCTTGGAATACTGCGGGGGCATTGGTGAGCCCGAACGGCATCACCCGATATTCATAGTGCCCCATGGGCGTGTTGAAGGCCGTCTTCCATTCGTCTCCTGGCCGGATCCGCACGAGATGGTACGCATTGCGGAGATCCAGTTTAGTAAAAATGGAAGCCCCTTGAAGCCGCTCAAAAGCAGTGGCCATGAGAGGAAGGGGGTATCGATTCCGAACCGTGATCTTGTTGAGTCCCCGGTAATCAATACAAGGCCTAAGACCCCCGTCTTTCTTTTCAACAAAAAAGAAGCCCGCCCCAGCCGGGGAAGTAGAGGCACAGATGAGGCCGGCTGCCAAGGACTCCTTAATGTAGGTGTCCATAGCTGAGTGCTCGGGGGAGGATAAGGAAAAGATCCGACCTCTAGGAGGGCAGCAACCAGGGAGTAGATCAATGGCACAGTCATACGTGCGGTGAGGCGGTAAGGAAGTAGCCCGGGACTTGCTGAACACTGCCTTGAACCGATGGTAAACACTGGGGACTCGGGAGACGTCAACAGACTCTTGAAACTGGGTACTAGGGGCTGAGGGACTCTGAAGCATGCAGGTGAGTTGGCAAGTGGGACCCCAACTTAGAATGGTGCCAGTAGGCCAGTCGATCTGGGGATTATGTCTGCATAGCCAAGGGTGACCCAGGATAATAGGATACTCGGGGGAGTCAATGAGATAGAAGGTCTCCTCCTGCTGGTGTTGAAAGATGGTAAGTCGCAGGGACTGAGTCGCCTCTGTAACCTTTCCTGGTTCCAGAGGTCTGCCATCTAAGGCTGTAACTGCCTGGGGTTGAGGAAGTAGTTGGGTAGGGATCTTAAGTTCCTTAGCCAAGGTTAAATCCATGAAATCACCTGTGGCACCGGAATCAATCATAGCCTGGACCCGATGCTGGTGGCCCTTCCAGGACAGAGTGGCTGGGATAGCTAAGACAGCGTTAGTAGGAGGAGCTCTAATTTTCCCCATCACAGCCCTCCTGTAGCTAGGCGGGGACAGGCGTTTCCCGAAAGCTCGGGGCAAGTGGAGCGGAAGTGGCCGGCAACCCCGCAGTAGAGGCACCGATGCTCCCTCATGCGACGTTCCCTTTCGTTGGGAGAAAGCCTGGAACGGCCTAACTGCATGTTCTGCGGGGAATCCTGGAGCAGTTCAGGAGCCGGGGAAGCTCTGAATGACGGAGCCCAAACAGGAGAAACAGAGCTGCTCAGAGGAACTTGGGACTGAGACCCCTGGCGGCGAGCCGTTCTCCGCTCTCTTAGACGATTGTCCAGGCGGATGGCCAAGGCTATGAGGGACTCGAGATCCCCAGCTGGTTCTCGGGTGGCTAACTCATCTTGAAGGGGCTCAGATAACCCTCCCTGAAAACAGACCCTCAGCGCTTCATCATTCCATCCGCTCCTTGCTGCTATGGTCCGAATTCAATGGCAAAATCTGCCGTGCTCTGGGGACCCTGACGGAGAGACAGTAGGCGCTTGGAAGCTTCCCGCCCACTGACAGGATGATCGAACACCCGCTTGAACTCTTCTACAAATGCAGCGTAGGAGTCACAACAGGCCTCCTGGGACTGCCACACCGCAGAGGCCCAGGAGAGCGCCTTGTCTGAAAGAAGGGTAATGATGTAGGCAATCTTGGAACGGTCTGTGGGAAAACTTGAGGGTTGGAGCTCGAAGGTGAGGGAGCATTGGGTGAGGAAACCCTGGCAAGAGCTTGGATCCCCAGAAAAGGGCTTGGGAGGTGGTAGTCGGGGCTCCGCCGATGGAGAAGGCCTGTCGTCACCGGGGGGTGACCTGGAGTAAGGGGAAGGACCAGGGAGGCGTTCAAAGAGCTGGCGGAGGGAACTCATCATATCGGCCAGGAGTTGAGAATGACTAGCCATCAGCTCTTCCTGTCGGCTGAGAACGGCTTCATGGCGCTGGAAAGATGCCTCATGTCGAGCGATCACCGCCAACAGGTCCTTGGAACTGAGTGTTTCTGGGTCCATGATTGACTTGGTTTTTCTGTCACAAGCTGGGCTAGAACTCAGGTCTCAGATGTGGAGAGTTGGGTGTTCTACCCCTTAGCCACAGAGGAGGTATAGTAGGACCCAAACGAAACACCCAAGGCAATACTCCAGGCAAAGTAGATTTAATATAAAAAAAGGTATTTCTTTGCACTTCAAAAATAATCCAACAAAAGTTCTTCTCAGAAAGAGGTATACTAACAGAGGTACAGTAAACAAAACAGGAGGACAAAACAAAATAACTCCACGAGGGGAGAAAAACAAAATAAAGATAACTTAGAAAAGCTTACTCGGAAAGACTCTGTGGGACACAGCAGGAGACACATAGCCAGGACTCAAAAACCAAGTGAGGAACAAGGGGAAAAAACACAGCTAAAATACTCTAGGGGAAACAAGGCACAGGTGACCTGGATAAAGCTAATAAGGACACACGAGGAAGAACTAAGGCAGAGGGGAACACAGATGACCTCTAGAGGCCCGGAGACAAACAGGAGGCAGGAAGCTGACAGTTTAGGGCCAAATAGCATTCTAGTTTGCTCTGTTTTTTTGTTAATTCTTTCTAATGTGTAATTCTCTTTTTGTATTCTCATGATTTGGTTGGGTCTAATTGTTTTGCTGTCCTGGGGCTCTGTGGGGTCTGTTTGTGTTTGTGAACAGAGCCCCAGGACCAGCTTGCTTAGGGGACTCTTCTCCAGGTTCATCTCTCTGTAGGTGATGGCTTTGTTATGGAAGGTTTGGGAATCACTTCCTTTTAAGTGGTTATAGAATTTAACGGCTCTTTTCAAAATTTTGATAATTAGCGGGTATCAGCCTAATTCTGCTCTGCATGCATTATTTTGTGTTTTTCGTTGTACACAGAGGATCTTTTTGCAGAATTCTGCATGCAGTCTCAATTTGGTGTTTGTCCCATTTTGTGAATTCTTGGTTGGTGAGCGGACCCCAGACCTCACAACCACAAAGGGCAATGGGTTCTATAACTGATTCAAATATTTTTAGTCAGATCCTAATTGGTATGTCGAATTTGATGTTCCTTTTGATGGCATAGAAGGCCCTTCTTACCTTGTCTCTCAGATCGTTCACAGCTTTGTGGAAGTTACCTGTGGCGCTGATGTTTAGGCCGAGGTATGTATAGTTTTTTGTGTGCTCTAGGGCAACGGTGTCTAGATGGAATTTGTATTTGTGGTCCTGGCAACTGGACCTTTTTTGGAACACCATTATTTTTGTCTTACTGAGATTTACTGTCAGGGCCCAGGTCTCTCTCTCTCTCTCTCTCTCTCTCTCTCTCTCTCTCTCTCTCTCTCTGTCTCTCTCTCTCTCTCTCTCTGTCTCTCTCTCTCTCTCTATCCCGTATGGTTAACTGCACTGCTCCTATTCTCTATGATAAGGAAGAAGGAGTAGTTATATCCCATGCAAGCAATAAGTCTTGGTCAGCTCAATACAACTAAAGGTTTCAAGCAAGTATGTCTTTAAGAATGTGCACTGGGCAAGAGGCGTGACATGTCAAACTTCATCATTTGTCAATTCTTTTTCTGTCCGTACAAATGTGCTAGCCCCAAATAGGGCACCACTGGAGAAAGAGAGAGAGATGGAGAGAGAGAGTGAGAGAGAGAGAGAGAGAGAGAGAGAGAGAGAGAGAGACAGAGAGAGCGAGAGAGCGAGAGAGAGAGGTGGAGAGAGAGAGAGAGAGAGAGTGAGAGAGAGCGGTCCGAGCTCCTTCTGCCACCAGCTCCACCACTACAGTAAATCTAAATCAGCTGCACCCTAAAATACCAATGTGTTTGGTAATAAATTGTCATCGCCCCTCCAATGGCCCGCTAACGACAGCATGTAGAGCAGCGCCCAAAGGAGCAGTTGTCAGGGCTGCCCAAACTGTCTCAGGATGGCCCCTGCCTCACACAGCCCGGGTGTCCAGAAATGTGGCTCTCCCCGTTCCCCTGTCCCCCTGCACACAGCTGCCTCGCCAGTTGGGCCTAGGTCAGCAGAGCAGCCAGATGCCAGCAGGAGTTCTCCCGGGGAAGGGACCTGGGCCAGAGCTGGGGGTTTAGGTTATGGTTCAACCACACCTGAAACTAACTCCCAACAGGGGAAGTTAGCAGAGCAAACTTGCAGAGGTTAGAGACGCATGCATACACACACGCACACACGCACACACACACACACACACACACACACACACACACACACACACACACACACACACACACACACACACACACACACACACACACACACACACACCCCACCCAAAGAGCCTCCAGAGTCCCCCTCACCCCTCACCCCTGAGCCCTCCCTCTTAACCCCCCCCATTCCCCCTACCCTCAGGTGTCAGTCTAGGCCCTGTGACATTTGTGAAGCCAGAAGCCCACATAACAAAAACACATTAGGCAAATGTCTGGGGTCAAATGTCTGTTTAAATTGTCGAGCTGAACAACAGTGTGATTGGGGCAGTGCCATTCTGCTCCATTCTGCTCCATGACTAAATACAGTTCTGAGGTAAAGCACTGCTGGGAGCCAGTGACTTGTCTCAGTGATAGAACATACTGCTGTAAACATAGTTGACGTGTACCTATGATGAAAATTACAGGCCTCTCTCATCATTTTAAGTGGGAGAAATTGCACAATTGGTGGCTGACTAAATACTTTTTTGCCCCACTGTATAAGAGTCCCCTGAGTCAGGGCGTGACAGTACCCCCCCCCAAAGGTGCGGACTCCGACCGCACAACATAAACATAACAGGGTAGGGGCCGGGTGGGCATTCCGCCTCGGATCCGGCTCGGTGCGTGACGACCTCTCACTCTCCGCCTCCACGTTGCGCCCCTGGTCTGGTCTGGACCTCGGCGCGCTACTTCCCCTCTCCTTCCTCAAACAATACGCCAGGCCCTGTCTGGACCCTGGTGTGGGAGACCCCGAACCTGGAGAGGGGCTGACGTCATGGTCTGGACTGGAGCCGCTGACCGGAGCTGGACTGGGCACCGGTGGAGCGGACTGCTCTGGCTCCGGAGTGGAGCCGCCGACCGGAGCTGGATCAGGCACCGGTGGAGCGGACTGCTCTGGCTCCGGAGTGGAGCCGCTGACCGGAGCTGGACTTGACCCCGGTGGAGCGGACTGCTTTGGCTCCGGAGTGGCGCAGCTGACCGGAGCTGGATCAGGCACCGGTGGAGTGGACTGCTCTGGCTCCGGAGTGGAGAAGCTGACCGGTGCCGGACCAGGCACCGGTGGAATGGGCACGGGCCGTGCCGGAATGGACAAACGCACCACTGGTCTGGTGCGAGGAGCAGGCACGGGCCGGACCTGACTAGGAACACGCACCACTGGCTTGGTGCGAGGGGCAGGAACGGGCCGGGCCGGACTGGCGACGCGCACTACTGGCTTGGTGCTAGGAGCAGGAACAGGCCGGGCCGGACTGGCGACGCGCACCACTGGCTTGGTGCGAGGAGCAGGAACAGGCCGGGCTGGCGACGCGCACCACTGGCTTGGTGCGAGGAGCAGGAACAGGCCGGGCCGGACTGGCGACGCGCACCACTGGCTTGGTGCGAGGAGCAGGAACAGGCCGGGCTGGCGACGCGCACCACTGGCTTGGTGCGAGGGCAGGAACAGGCCGGGCCGGACTGGCGCGCGCACCACTGGCTTGGTGCGGGCGGAACAGGCCGGGCCGGACTGGCGACGCGCACCACTGGCTTGGTGCGAGGAGCAGGAACAGGCCGGGCCGGGCTGGCGACACGCACCACTTCCTTGGTGCAAGGAGCAGGACTGGGTTCCTTTATTAACCCCCGCTCCTTCTGCTGCCTAACCAGCTCCTCTCGCCGTGCCTCTACACTTTCCTTCTCCCTTTTAGCCTCCTGTAGCACCTCCCTCTGACCGAATAACTCCTGCTCCCTCTGAACCAATAGCCCCCGTAACATGGTGGCCTCCTCTCCTAACCTGCAGATCCGCCCTTTAACGGCCTCCTGCTGCCTCGTCGTCCACACCGTGTGACCCCCCCAAAAAAATTATTGGGGTTGCCTCTCGGGTCTTCGTCGTCGGCACTGTTGGCGCCGTTTCTCCTCTCCTACCTGGGCATCCTCCTTCATCGCCTTTCGATAACGGACGGCCTCCTCCTCCGTAATTCTCCCCCACCCGAGGAGGACATCTACTAACGTAACTTCTTGTTGAGTCCCAGGTGTTTGCTCCTTCTCGGCACGCTGCTTGGTCCTTGTTTGGTGGGATCTTCTGTCACATTCGTTGAAGGACGGGACGGACCAAGGCGCAGCGTGATATGCATACATGTTTATTTTAACTGTTAAACACACGACAAAACAACAAAGGAAACAAAACGTGAAGTCCAAGGTAGCACACACAACATACCTTAACCGGAACAAGATCCCACAGCTAGACAGTGCCAATAGGCTGCCTAAGTATGAGCTGCCTCTGATTGGGAACCACACCGGCCAACATAGATCCACACATACTAGAATATACAACATAGAACATACACAACAAAGAATATACACACCCTGACTCAACATATAAGAGTCCCCTGAGTCAGGGCGTGACAAATTTGGACTATTTTGTGTATGTCCATTACATGAAATCCAAATAGCTAGCTCATAGATCATACCGTTACCATTATTTTCATTAGTATTTATCCTGCTACCTGTCACGACTTCCGCCGAGGCTGCCTCCCCTCCTTGTTCGGGCAGGTTTCGGCGTTCGTAGTCACCGGCTTACTAGCTACTGCCGATCCCATTCTCATCACTCCACTTGTCATGTCTTGTCAATCACACACACCTGGTGCTCATTCCCCTAATTAGTATGTGTATAAGTGTTCCCTCTGTTCCCCTTGTCTTTGTGAGTGATTGTTTCATTGTGAGAGCGAGTAGCTCGGTTGTTATTGCCAAGGGTGGAATATTTCCCTTGTGATAGTTTCGTTTTGACGCTGGGTGCCTTTTATTTATGTAAACGGAATAAACTCTGGACTTCGGTGTTTTTTTACCTCCTGCGCCCGACTCCTTCATTCACACCTCGTCACACTACCAGCCACTTTAACTCCTGTTTACATGTAAATTCTTTCCTCAATCACTTTTTTTTATTTAATTTTTATCTCGCATTTCAAGTGTTTTTATTTCTTGTCTATATTACTGTTGTGCATTGTTGGGGAAAGGAGCACGCAAATGAAGCATTTCACTGTACTGTTTTACACCTACTGTATCCTGGTGTTAGTGACAATAACATTTTAAAACTCATTATCTGCATATGAGTGATCATCATCATGGGACATAAAGGTTTATTCCCCGAGATATACGAGTGTCTTCTCACATCATGTCAGCATCGTCTGTTTCATTTCTGATAAAGACAAAGCGCTTCACAACAGCCATGTCTATAGTTTGTGTGGTTTTGCAGAAAACCATTGGTCTGTTCTGTTTGACCTGAAATAATGTCACCCTTGCTTTCTATTGCCAGAAGAATTGCACCAAATCTTCACCAACAAAATTTTCACCAAAAAGTAAAAACGACAGTCAAGATGTAGTGATAGACAGAAATACTATTGATGATTATTTAATGAAGCCTAAATGAGCATTATTATTAAGTTGTATAATTGTTATGGAGACATTTACCTGTCACCTGAAGGTAATCCTTTAGTGGACAGATGCATTGCTCAAAGACCAACATCTAAGCTGTAGAGCACAAATCATGTGTTTCTTAGAGACAAACTCAGTTTGAACAAAGATCTGAGCTGCTTTTTTACATTACCATATAGTTTACCAATAAAATGGTCTGATTTTTCAATAAAATGGTCTACAATTTTTACATTACCATGTAGTTTACCAATAAAATGGTCTGATGGTGATGTGGATATACTCGGAATACATATCCCAAAGGAAATAAATTATCTCACTTCAATAAATTTTAATAGAAAGTTAGCAAAAATAGATAAGATCTTACTACCATGGAAAGGAAAATACCTTTCAATTTGTGGAAAAATCACCCTGATTAACTCTTTAGTATTATCCCAGTTTACCTATTTGCTTATGGTCTTGCCTACGCCTAGCGAACAGTTTTTTAAATTATATGAGAAAAAAATATTCAATTTTATTTGGAACGGCAAGCCAGACAAAATTAAAAGAGCATATTTATATAATGAATATGAATTCGGAAGACATAAATTATTAAATATTAAAGCATTAGACCTATCACTAAAAGCTTCAGTCATACAAAAGTTATACTTAAATCCGAACTGGTTCTCAAGCAAATTAGTAAGATTGTCTCACCCAATGTTCAAGAAAGGCCTTTTTCCCTTTATTCAGATTACAACCTCTCACTTTGAGTTATTTGAAAAGGAAATAATCTCCCAAATGTCACTATTTCTAAAACAAGCCATAGAAAGTTGGTTGCAATTTCAATTTAATCCTCCAGAAACGACAGAACAAATAATGCAACAAATATTGTGGTTAAATTCAAATATACTAATTGACAAAAAACCTTTATTTTTTGACAGAATGTTTAAAAAAGGTATAATCTTCGTAAATGATATCATCGGTAGGACTGGTGGAGTTATGCAGCTAACAAAAAACATATGGAAATGTCTGCTCTACCCAAAATTACAACCAAATAATTGCAGCCTTACCGCAAAAGTGGAAGAGGAAAGTGGAAGGGGGAGAAAGTAAGGAACTTGTCTGTCGGCCTTGCATTAAAGAACATAATTGGTTAAGGAAAACTGTGATAAATACAAAAGTATATCAGTTTAATTTAAGGACCAAAGGATTGACAGCCGTCCCATATAGATTGCGAAATAGTTGGGAAGAGATTTTTGACGTAACGATCCCATGGCATAGTGTTTATGAACTGACACGCAAAACGACACCGGATTCAAAAATTTGAATCTTTCAATTTAAATTATTATATAAAATTCTTGCTACCAATAGAATGTTATTTATATGGGGGATACAATCTTCCCAGCTCTGCAGGTTTTGCTGTGAAGAGACAGAATCATTAGATCATTTGTTTTGGTTCTGTCCATTTGTAGCTTGTTTTTGGACACAGGTCCAGGAATGGCTAAAGGATTGCAATATTTACCTGGAACTAACCTTGCAGATAGCATTACTGGGTGATCTGAAAAGTCATAGTCAATCAATCAATAATATAATAATACTTTTGGCAAAAATGTTTATTTTTAATTCACAATCTGTAGAAGCAATGAGAATATAAAGGTTCAGAATTTTTGTAAAACCACAGTACGGTTGAAATATATATGGCAAATAGAAATCCTATATGGATGGTGTTAAGAGATAGATGGGAGGTATTGAATAGAGTTGAAGGGTGGGACTAATAACAAATAACAACAAATAATAACAAAGATAGCTAATAATGTAAGCATACTGTGTCCATAATAAGTATATAGGTTGTATGTTGGGAGCTTTTGGGAAGGAGCACAGTTAGAAAGATATGGCATATAGAAGCAAACCGGATGGACACCATGAAAATGATCGGAGAGGTTGAGAGTAGAAGAAGTTCAGGAGCAAAAATATATATATATATATATATATATATATATATATAATAGAATTATTGTAAAATTAACTCTGTCCATAAGGTGTAGATAGTAAGTATAGACCGGAAGTAGAGGCCTGGGCGTTGTTGTTCACTAATTTACTCCAAGTAGGGAAAGGATGGTGGGGTTGAAAAGTAATAAAGGGGAGTATATATATAAAAAATTAAAAAACATGGGGGATTGGAAGTGATGCAGACAATTACATTGATAGAAGATACAATCTATCTGCAATATTAAGCTGATCCATTCCCCCCCCCAAAAAAATAAAAATAAAGATCTGAGCTGCTGTAATGGAGCACGGAGCTTTTTATTTCTTAGAGACAAACTCACAGTAGTTTTAATAAACGTCAGAAATATAGAGAACAGAAATCTATTTCTTAGAGACAAACTCACAGTAGTTTTAATAAACGTCAGAAATATAGATAACAGAAATCTATTTCTTAGAGACAAACTCAAGAGTTGTCACAAACATCGGAGCTGTGCAGCGTCCTGTAACGTGCCAACTTTCCCTGTTTGTGTAATCATAAAGTGTTGGGCCCAGCGGTGGCCTCATTCAAAAGGTGACTTCCTCTGTGAGGAAATGGAATTCGCAATGCAGCCTCTGAGGCACACTCTCCCTTTGTACTGGTAAGAAAATATGTCTGTCTCCCAAATGGCACCCTATTCCCTATATAGTGCACTACTTTTAACCAGAGCCCATAGGACTCTAGTCAAAAGTAATGTACTATATAGGGTATAGGGTGCCATTTGGGATGCAGCCCAAAAATACTTTCTATCTCATCTGGAATAAAAAAATAAAAAACTATAAAAGTGATTTACAGCCAATGAAGGGGAAACAACATTGATCCGTTGTGTCATTTCTACGTGCTGCTTCTTATACGTCACGTTGTATTGGTTATTGGTGATCATCTTTTCAGTAGAGTATATCTGAATTAAAAGAGGACATTCAGCAACTTTTGGCGGAGAGTAATTTTTTATTTTTTTTATTTTTTGTGTTAACACTAATACATTTAGTCATCCTTAGCCTTAATCAGAGTAGCTGACTGTGCCTTGGCCTTAAACTTTCAGTAGACATGCTCCGACAGGACCAACAGACGTGTGATGCATATTACTGCAGCTATCCCTTCCCTTCTGAAACCAGATGATGTCCT
>NC_059198.1:57834761-57872261 GCF_020615455.1 Coregonus clupeaformis | reverse complement strand
ATTTCTAGGGGTTAGAAGAATGTAGAATCAAGCTGCGGAAAGTGTAGCTGTCACTTTCTTTGGTTAAATCAGTATATCACCTAATCACTATGGAAGCCACCCACCCATCGCCCCCTAACTAACTTCCCCGCTATCTCTTCTTGGGGGGGCACCCAGCCACCCAGCTCTCCCAAGCCACCGCATATGCTGAGTTTTTTTTTTTGTTGCCCAAAGCTCTGCAAATCTAACAGCAAATCCATGTGGGTTAAACTGGGATGAGGCGAGAACAATACCCAGATAAACGGATTACCTGACTGGTCGGAACACACAGAGTTGCTAGGCAACTGGCATCACCTCTGTTTGTGTTAGGAAACAGCGGCACAGCGAACAGGACTTTTTTCCTTGTTTAATTGCTGCGTAATTGCTGTGAAGTTTGTCGTGTGTGTGTGTTTGGTTTGTCCTATACAAACAGCTAGAGGAGAGAAGGGCAGTTTAGTTCTGAATGGCCATTGAGTGGCTAAGCGGAGAGTTTTTCTTCTTTTCTGGTAGGGGCAAATAATTTGAGGGATTGGGTAAACACTGGCAGAGAGAGGCTGATAACTTCAGATGTGTTTTCCAGCCAGAAGTTGGAGAGTTAGAGAGCTGTGTGTCAGAGAATGGACTGAGACAGGAAAGGGAATGTGTTAGAGTGGAGGGAACACTGCTGCTAACTCTCTCTCCAAGGCCTTCACGGTTTACAGTTCAAGTAGAGACAGAGAACGTCTGTTAAATGGTTGTTTCACCGTCAGAGTATTTTTTGATATTCTGGCCCTACTGAATGAAAAAAGGGGCTATTTAATTAAGTTAACAATCCAATCGTAGAATAACTGTGAAAGAAACAAATGTATCTATGTGTACTGGCACTGAGAAGTTGATGCCTTTCAGCAAGTAATTTCTGTTTAGATTTTCTCTCTCACAATTATCCTTACAATGACCTGTAAAGAGATACCAGCAGACAACAAGACCTTCACCTTTTCTAACCTTTTCTAACATAAATATTGATCTAACATAAATACTTTTTCTACATTTCATTTGATTTCTACTGGAATAATGCTTTCCTTGTGTCCTGGAGGAGTTCCTGAGATATCTAATGAACCCCTCAGCCTTCCAGGCAGACATATTTCTTCCAATGACAGTAATTTACATATGATGTATTTAGAGAAAGGAGAGGCTAAGGCTAATTGTATTTGGAGGTTTTCCTTTGTTTTTAGGAGTCATTAGCAGCTCGCTCTAATCCAATTTTTACAATTTCATCAGCAGGCTATCTTGGAAATCCTCTGTGAGCTCATCAGAGAAAAGAGAGAGGGGTTTATAGCTAAGTGTTCTCTATTGCATTAGCACACAATAAAGCGTCCGGGGACGGCTACAGACGTTTATGGCAGATTCAGTTAACACTCTGCCAATACCCTTTTTATTGGGACACAATCAATTTTGATTCATTTTAAAGCCAGAATGCTTTCTTTCATTGTGTGCCTTCCCCCAGCTTATTACCCAGGCTGAACAAATTAGCCAAGTTGTTTTCACAAAATGGGGAATGTTTATGTTTAAATTGTTTCCTCTTTAGAATTCAGGTCTCATCCTTGCATATAAAGTGTTATGAATAAAATGTGAGAGAGTTTCACAGTTTATTTCATTTCAAACAGGGTTATTTATGTGAATTAATTGAAATTTCACATGTATTGAAATATCAAACTTATTGAAGTATCTAATTTATTGTAAAAATATGCAAAAAGCAAAGCTTTTTTGCGACAGTAACAACTGCTATGCGAACGTTGTATCCGGTTTAAAAATGTGGTGGTGGCGCAATCTTAAAGCAGTGAATACCCGGTATGTCTTAGGTCATATGGAACTCTTAAGTTCTGGATGGATGTACATGTAGCAATCTCACCCATGACATCAGTCACATGAATCAGAATGTTAGGTCCACAACACAATGACAGAACTTATTACATGCGGTATAGACATTTAGCAATCTGCCTAACAACTAGGAAGAAGGACTAAACATAATCTAGTTTCCCCACCATAAGTATTCAGACCTTTTACTCAGTACTTTGTTGAAGCACCTTTGGCATCGATTACAGCCTCAAGTCTTCTTGGGTATGACGCTATAAGCTTGGCACACCTGTATTTGGGGAGTTTCTCCCATTCTTCTCTGCACATCCTCTCAAGCTCTGTCAGGTTGGATGGGGAGTGTCGCTGCACAGCTATTTTCAGGTCTCTCTTGAGATGTTAGATCGGGTTCAAGTCCAGCTCTGGCTGGGCCACTCAAGGACATTCAGAGACTTGTCCTGAAGCCACTCCTGCGTTTTCTTGGCTGTGTGCTTAGGGTCGTTGTCCTGTTGGAAGGTGAACCTTGGCCCCAGTCTGAGGCCCTGAGCGCTCTGGAGCAGGTTTTCATCAAGGATCTCTCTGTACTTTGCTCCGTTCGTCTTTGCCTCGATCCTGACTAGTCTCCCAGTCCCTGCAACTGAAAAACATACCCACAGCGTGATGCTGCCACCACCATGCTTCACCGTAGGGATGGTGCTAGGTTTTCTCCAGAAATGTCACTTGGCATTCTGGCCAAAGAGTTCAATCTTGGTTTCATCAGACCAGAGAATCTTGTTTCTCATGGTCTGAGGGTCTTTAGGTGCCTTTTGGCAAACTCCAAGCGGCCTGTCATGTGCCTTTTATTGAGGAGTGGCTTCCGTCTGGTCACTCTACCATAAAGGCCTGATTGGTGGAGAGCTGCAGAGATGGTTGTCCTTCTGGAAGGTTCTCCCATCCCCACAGAGGAACACTAGAGCTCTGTCAGACTGACCATCGGGTTCTTGGTCACCTCCCTGACCAAGGTCTTTCTCCCCAGATTGATCAGTTTGGCCGGGCGGCCAGCTCTAGGAAGAGTCTTGGTGGTTCCAAACTTCTTCCATTAAAGAATGATGGAGGCTACTGTGTTCTTGGGGACCTTCAATGCTGCAGAAATGTACTAGTGTGGCGCAAAAGTAGCTTCTCTCTCAGAGTGTGTGTGTGGTGGCAGCATAATTATAGGGCTTTAAGTGCTCCTGGAGACAAGACAAACCAAGATCTCCTCTCCACACTCCTCACCCTCTCTCCCCCCCTCCTCGCCCTCTCTTCCTCCTTCCCCCATTCCCTCTTCCTCCCCCAACCCTCTCTCTCACCCCCTCCTCACCCCCAATCTCTAATGGCCAGATCTCTACTGACTCCCATCAGACTGTGATATCATTCATGTTTTTGTTTTTTAAATATATACGCCTCGTACATTTCAGCATTTCCATTAAGGTGTATTTGACCCAATGACTTATTTGACCTAGATAGTTTGTGTGTATGTATTGATATGTAGGCTATGTGTATGTAGTTGTGTACTTAAGCTGTACTTGTCAACTAATGGTCTGTATTATGTCATGTTGCATGTTTTGTGTGGACCCCAGGAAGATTAGCTGCTGCTTTCGCAGTATCTAATGGGGATCCTAATAAAATACCAAAAGCATATATGAATGGACAAAGCCATCGATCACATGACACCATTCATTCCTATTTGAAGACTCAATAGCGCATTGAAGTTGGTTAAGATGGCGTCTCATGGAGACAACATGCGCAGTTTGAGCTACTCCAGGATGTGACGTTGCAGGCTAGCTCAGTGCTGCCCCCCTCTCATTGAGAATCTCAAGTTGAAGGCCGACAGGGGTACTGCAGGCTGCCATTAGCAACTACATTTTTTAATTTTATTTAACTAGGCAAGTCAGTTAAGAACAAAATATTATTTACAAAGACAGCCTACACCGGCCAAACCCAGACGACACTGGGCCAATTGTGCGCCGCCCTATGGGACTCCCAATCACGGCCGGTTGTGATACAGCCTGGAATAGAACCAGGGTGTCTGAAGTGACGCCTCAAGCACTGAGACGCAGTGCCTTAGACCGCTGCACCACTCAGGAACCCATGTGTATGGAGTTGTAAATTATCCTTATAACTTCTTCTGGGTAAGATTTTAAAATAATCGGTCAAGTACATACAACTGGTGTACTAAAAGTAATTATTGGTACGATGATTGTCTTTGATTATTTATTTATTTTTTACACAAAGATTGACCACGAAGATTGATATTTTTCCATTCACAATAATGGGGATCCTGTTTTCTGTAACAATGCCTACATTACTGCTGTCAGCCTTGAACTTCCGTGTCTTCAATGGGCCCTCATCTCCCCTGGTTTGACCTAACCATAGAATATTCAATGAGTAGCAACAGCCTGCTCTCCCCCGTCTCTCTCCCTCTCAATCAGCACAAAGTAAAGTTATCCATCCGGTGATGCTACCAATATACCTACCTACCTACCTACCTACCTACCTACCTACCTACCTACAGTACCTACCTACCTACCTACCTACCTACCTACAGTCCTGCCACCCTACCCACCCACCCACCCTGCCACCCACCCACCCTACCCCACCTACCTACCCACAGTACCCACCCTACCACCCACCCACCTCCTACCCTACCCACAGCACCCACCTACCCACCCACCTACCCACCCACCCTACCTACCTACCTACCTACAGTACCTACCTACCTACCTACCTACCTACCTAGAGTACCTACCGTGGTCCTCTGTAGCTCAGCTGGTAGAGCACGGCGCTTGTAACGCCAGGGTAGTGGGTTCGATCCCCGGGACCACCCATACGTAAAAATGTATGCACGCATGACTGTAAGTCGCTTTGGATGAAAGCGTCTGCTAAATGGCATATTTATATTATTTTTATACCTACCTACCTACCTACCTACCTACCTACCTACCTACCTACCCGGTGTTTATTTCAATGCACCAAAATAAAAACAATAGTGCAGTTCTACAGTTCAACCAGAGCTACAGTCCACAACATTGTATTTCCATTAGGATTTGTGGATCCTTTCTGCTATGCAGTCAGTGGGCCCAGGAATGCTTTCAACACATTGATGACAGGTTATCATTGATCTGTCCTTCCTTAGAGCCAGGGAGGCATTAAATAATGTATGGTCTGCTGTGAATGACCAGGCTCCTCTCCTGTCCTGGGCCCATTAAAATGCCTCTTCACAGGGTCCCAGTGGGCCCTAGCCCTCCTCCTCCCTCCCAGGTCCCTGGTCCTCTTCATTTAATTAAATTATCCCATAATGAAAACGCCTAATAATGAGATTAATTTTAATTATTAATGAGCGGCTGATTTGAGTGGTAGGCTGAGAGGCCGGGCCGGGGCTGAGAGAGAGACTGATCATCTATTATGCATAAGGGTTGGGCTAAACATTTTTTAATTAATCAGCTTTCCTTTTGTAAAAAGGTGCAGTTTATTAAGTGGTGTGTGTGTGGCGGCCAGGGGTGATGGTGGAGGAGAGAACTTGGAGGTCAGACCTAACAGAGTCTGTCTGCATGTCTGTTTATCTGCGTGTCTGTCTGTCTGCCTGTCTGTCTCTCTGTCTGTCTGTGTCTGTCTGTCTGCGTGTCTGTCTGTCTGTGTCTGTCTGTCTGCGTGTCTGTCTGTCTGCCTGTCTGTTTATCTGCCTGTCTGTCTGTCTGTGTCTGCGTGTCTGTCTGCGTGTCTGTCTGTCTGTCTGTCTGTCTGTCTGTCTGTCTGTCTGTCTGTCTGTCTGTCTGTCTCTCTGTCTCTCTGTCTGTCTTTGTCTGCCTGTCTGTTTCTCTGCTTGCTTGCCTGCCTGCCTGCCTGTGTCTGTCTGTCTGTCTGTTTCTCTGATTGTCTGCCTGCCTGTCTGTCTGTCTCTCTGTATGTCTATCTGTCTGTCTGGGGAGGAAGAGCTTGACCGACACGTTTGATGAGCTAATTTTGTATTGCAGATTTGTTTTGTAAGTGATCATTCACATGTACCACAGGAATTGGAATGAATGTATGTAACCTACAGTTTATTGTTGGAGTATCTAGCTATCCAGTATATGTGACAATAAATAACTTCATTTTATTTATGACTTAGATATGAATGATCAAGATAAACATCTTGATAAGGATGTAATTGCATTGTAGGCACAAATTATATTCTTAATGGCACCCAATGTTAATTTCATCATCTGTTTTGGTTCATGGGACCCTGTACCGAACGTCGACCACAATAAATGTGCAGAAGTCAAATTGTGGTTTTGAATTTTAGATGGGTTTCATCTCAATGCCAGAAATTGAGATATGAGAAATCATCATTATGTCATGAATTCACATGTGATGTTCAGATGCCTGCATCAGTATCCTATGGAAATATAATGTGATGTTCAGATGCCTACATCAGTATCCTATGGAAATGCCGTAATGTTCAGATGCCTCCATCAGAATCATATGGAAATGAAATGTGATGTTCAGATGCCTCCATCAGTATCATGTGGAAATTAGATGTGATGTTCAGATGCATTCATCAGTATCCTATGGAAATGGCATGTGATGTTCAGATACCTACATCAGTATCCTATGGAAATGACATGTGATGTTCAGATGCCTCCATCAGCATCCTATGGAAATGATGTGATGTTCAGATGCCTCCATAAGTATCCAATGGAAATTAAGTGTGATGTTCAGATGCCTCCATCAGTATCCTATGGAAATGACATGTGATGTTCGGATGCCTCCGTTAGTATTCTATGGAAATTAAATCTAATGTTCATATGCCTCCATCAGTATCCTATGGAAATGACATGTGATGTTCGGATGCCTCCGTTAGTATTCTATGGAAATTAAATCTAATGTTCATATGCCTCCATCAGTATCCTATGGAAATGACATGTGATGTTCAGATGCCTCCATCAGTTTCCTATTGAAATGACATTTGATGTTCAGATGCCTCCATCAGTATCCTATGGAAATGACATGTGATGTTCAGATGTCTATATCAGTATCCTATGGAAATGATATGTGATGTTCAGATGCCTCCATCAGTATCCTATGGAAATGAAATGTGATGTTCAGATGCCTCCATTACTACCCTATGTAAATGACATGTGATGTTCAGATTCCTCCATCAATATCCTATGGCAATTACAATGTATGTTCAGATGCCTCCATCAGTATCCTATGGAAATGACATGTGATGTTCAGATGCCTCCATCAGTATTGTTTTCAAATGACATGTGATGTTCAAATGCCTCCATCAGTATTCTATGGAAATGACGTGTGATGATCAGATGCCTCCATCAGTATTGTTTTGAAATTACATGTGATGTTCAGATGCCTCCATCAGTATCCTATGGAAATGACATGTGATGTTCAAATGCCTCCATCAGTATGCTATGGAAATTATGTGATGTTCAGATGAATCCACCAGTTTCCTATAGAAATTACATGATGTTCAGGTGCCTCCATCAGTATCCTATGGAAATGACATGTGATGTTCAGATGCCTCCATCAGCATCCTATGGAAATGATGTGATGTTCAGATGCCTCCATAAATATCCAATGGAAATTACATGTGATGTTCAGATGCCTCCATCAGTATCCTATGGAAATGACATGTGATGTTCAGATGCCTCCTCCATGGAAATGACATCTAATGTTCATATGCCTCCATCAGTATCCTATGGAAATGACAAGTGATGTTCCGATGCCTCATCAGTATTCTATTGAAATAACATTTGATGTTCAGATGCCTCCATCATTATCCTATGGAAATGACATGTGATGTTCAGATGCCTCCGTCAGTATCCTATGGAAATGACGTGATATTCAGATGCCTCCTTCAGTATCCTATGGAAATGCTATGTGATGTTCAGATGCCTCCATCAGTATCTTATGGAAATGACATGTGATGTTCAGATGCCTTCATCAATATCCTATGGAAATAAAGTGTGATGTTCAGATGCCTCCATCAGTATCCTATGGAAATGACAAGTGATGTTCAGATGCCTCCATCAGTATCCTATGGAAATGACATGTGATGTTCAGATGCCTCCATCAGTATCCTATGGAAATTACTTGTGATGATCAGATGTGATGTTCAGATGCCTCCATCAATATCCTATGGAAATGACGTGATGTTCAGATGCCTCCATCAGTATTGTTTTCAAATGACATGTGATGTTCAGATGTCTCCATCTGTATCCTATGGAAATGACATGTGATGTTCAGATGCCTCCATCGGTATCCTATGAAAATGACGTAATGTTCAGATGCCTCCATCAGAATCATATGGAAATGACATGTGATGTTCAGATGCCTCCATCAGTATCCTATTGAAATTAGATGTGATGTTCAGATGCATTCATCAGTATCCTATGGAAATGGCATGTGATGTTCAGATACCTCCATCAGTATCCTATGGAAATGACATGTGATGTTCAGATGCCTCCATCAGCATCCTATGGAAATGATGTGATGTTCAGAAGCCTCCATAAGTATCCAATGGAAATTAAGTGTGATGTTCAGATGCCTCCATCAGTATCCTATGGAAATGACATGTGATGTTCGGATGCCTCCGTTAGTATTCTATGGAAATGAAATCTAATGTTTATATGCCTCCATCAGTATCCTAAGGAAATGACATGTGATGTTCAGATGCCTCCAACAGTATCCTATTGAACTGACATTTGATGTTCAGATGCCTCCATCAGAATCCTATGGAAATGACATGTGATGTTCAGATGCCTATATCAGTATCCTATGGAAATGATTTGTGATGTTCAGATGCCTTCATCAGTATCCTATGGAAATGACATGTGATGTTCAGATGCCTCCATTAGTACCCTATGTAAATGACATGTGATGTTCAGATGCCTCCATCAATATCCTATGGCAATTACAATGTATGTTCAGATGCCTCCATCAGTATCCTATGGAAATGACATGTGATGTTCAGATGCCTCCATCAGTATTGTTTTCAAATGACATGTGATGTTCAGATGCCTCCATCTGTATCCTATGGGAATTACTTGTGATGTTCAGATGCCTCCATCAGTATTATATGGAAATGACGTGTGATGATCAGATGCCTCCATCAGTATTGTTTTGAAATTACATGTGATGTTCAGTTTCCTCCATCAGTATCCTATGGAAATGACATGTGATGTTCAGATGCCTCCTCCATGGAAATGACATCTAATGTTCATATGCCTCCATCAGTATCCTATGGAAATGACAAGTGATGTTCCGATGCCTCCATCAGTATCCTATTGAAATAACATTTGATGTTCAGATGCCTCCATCAGTATCCTATGGAAATGACATGTGATGTTCAGATGCCTCCGTCAGTATCCTATGGATATGACGTGATATTCAGATGCCTTCATCAATATCCTATGGAAATAAAGTGTGATGTTCAGATGCCTCCATCAGTATCCTATGGAAATGACGTGATGTTCAGATGCCTCCATCAGTATTGTTTTCAAATGACATGTGATGTTCAGATGACTCCATCTGTATCCTATGGAAATGACATGTGATGTTCAGATGCCTCCATCGGTATCCTATGGAAATGACGTTATGTTCAGATGCCTCCATCAGAATCATATGGGAATGACATGTGATGTTCAGATGCCTCCATCAGTATCCTATGGAAATTAGATGTGATGTTCAGATGTATTCATCAGTATCCTATGGAAATGACAAGTGATGTTCAGATGCCTCAATCAGCATCCTATGGAAATGATGTGATGTTCAGATGCCTCCATAAGTATCCAATGGAAATTAAGTGTGATGTTCAGATGCCTCCATCAGTATCCTATGGAAATGACATGTGATGTTCAGATGCCTCCATCAGTATCCTATGGAAATGATGTGATGTTCAGATGCCTCCATAAATATCCAATGGAAATTACATTTGATGTTCAGATGCCTCCATCAGTATCCTATGGAAATGACATGTGATGTTCAGATGCCTCCTCCATGGAAATGACATCTAATGTTCATATGCCTCCATCAGTATCCTATGGAAATGACAAGTGATGTTCCGATGCCTCCATCAGTATTCTATTGAAATAACATTTGATGTTCAGATGCCTCCATCATTATCCTATGGAAATGACGTGATGTTCAGATGCCTCCGTCAGTATCCTATGGAAATGACGTGATATTCAGATGCCTCCTTCAGTATCCTATGGAAATGCTATGTGATGTTCAGATGCCTCCATCAGTATCCTATGGAAATGACATGTGATGTTCGGATGCCTCCATTAGTATTCTGTGGAAATTAAATCTAATGTTCATATGCCTCCATCAGTATCCTATGGAAATGACATGTGATGTTCGGATGCCTCCGTTAGTATTCTATGGAAATTAAATCTAATGTTCATATGCCTCCATCAGTATCCTATGGAAATGACATGTGATGTTCAGATGCCTCCATCAGTTTCCTATTGAAATGACATTTGATGTTCAGATGCCTCCATCAGTATCCTATGGAAATGACATGTGATGTTCAGATGCCTATATCAGTATCCTATGGAAATGATATGTGATGTTCAGATGCCTCCATCAGTATCCTATGGAAATGACATGTGATGTTCAGATGCCTCCATTAGTACCCTATGTAAATGACATGTGATGTTCAGATTCCTCCATCAATATCCTATGGCAATAACAATGTATGTTCAGATGCCTCCATCAGTATCCTATGGAAATGACATGTGATGTTCAGATGCCTCCATCAGTATTGTTTTCAAATGACATGTGATGTTCAAATGCCTCCATCAGTATTCTATGGAAATGACGTGTGATGATCAGATGCCTCCATCAGTATTGTTTTGAAATTACATGTGATGTTCAGATGCCTCCATCAGTATCCTATGGAAATGACATGTGATGTTCAAATGCCTCCATCAGTATGCTATGGAAATTATGTGATGTTCAGATGCCTCCACCAGTTTCCTATAGAAATTACATGATGTTCAGATGCCTCCATCAGTATCCTATGGAAATGACATGTGATGTTCAGATGCCTCCATCAGCATCCTATGGAAATGATGTGATGTTCAGATGCCTCCATAAATATCCAATGGAAATTACATGTGATCTTCAGATGCCTCCATCAGTATCCTATGGAAATGACATGTGATGTTCAGATGCCTCCTCCATGGAAATGACATCTAATGTTCATATGCCTCCATCAGTATCCTATGGAAATGACAAGTGATGTTCCGATGCCTCATCAGTATTCTATTGAAATAACATTTGATGTTCAGATGCCTCCATCATTATCCTATGGAAATGACATGTGATGTTCAGATGCCTCCGTCAGTATCCTATGGAAATGACGTGATATTCAGATGCCTCCTTCAGTATCCTATGGAAATGCTATGTGATGTTCAGATGCCTCCATCAGTATCTTATGGAAATGACATGTGATGTTCAGATGCCTTCATCAATATCCTATGGAAATAAAGTGTGATGTTCAGATGCCTCCATCAGTATCCTATGGAAATGACAAGTGATGTTCAGATGCCTCCATCAGTATCCTATGGAAATGACATGTGATGTTCAGATGCCTCCATCAGTATCCTATGGAAATTACTTGTGATGTTCAGATGTGATGTTCAGATGCCTCCATCAATATCCTATGGAAATGACGTGATGTTCAGATGCCTCCATCAGTATTGTTTTCAAATGACATGTGATGTTCAGATGTCTCCATCTGTATCCTATGGAAATGACATGAGATGTTCAGATGCCTCCATCGGTATCCTATGAAAATGACGTAATGTTCAGATGCCTCCATCAGAATCATATGGAAATGACATGTGATGTTCAGATGCCTCCATCAGTATCCTATTGAAATTAGATGTGATGTTCAGATGCATTCATCAGTATCCTATGGAAATGGCATGTGATGTTCAGATACCTCCATCAGTATCCTATGGAAATGACATGTGATGTTCAGATGCCTCCATCAGCATCCTATGGAAATGATGTGATGTTCAGAAGCCTCCATAAGTATCCAATGGAAATTAAATGTGATGTTCGGATGCCTCCGTTAGTATTCTATGGAAATGAAATCTAATGTTTATATGCCTCCATCAGTATCCTAAGGAAATGACATTTAATGTTCAGATGCCTCCAACAGTATCCTATTGAACTGACATTTGATGTTCAGATGCCTCCATCAGAATCCTATGGAAATGACATGTGATGTTCAGATGCCTATATCAGTATCCTATGGAAATGATTTGTGATGTTCAGATGCCTTCATCAGTATCCTATGGAAATGACATGTGATGTTCAGATGCCTCCATTAGTACCCTATGTAAATGACATGTGATGTTCAGATGCCTCCATCAATATCCTATGGCAATTACAATGTATGTTCAGATGCCTCCATCAGTATCCTATGGAAATGACATGTGATGTTCAGATGCCTCCATCAGTATTGTTTTCAAATGACATGTGATGTTCAGATGCCTCCATCTGTATCCTATGGGAATTACTTGTGATGTTCAGATGCCTCCATCAGTATTATATGGAAATGACGTGTGATGATTAGATGCCTCCATCAGTATTGTTTTGAAATTACATGTGATGTTCAGTTTCCTCCATCAGTATCCTATGGAAATGACATGTGATGTTCAGATGCCTCCTCCATGGAAATGACATCTAATGTTCATATGCCTCCATCAGTATCCTATGGAAATGACAAGTGATGTTCCGATGCCTCCATCAGTATCCTATTGAAATAACATTTGATGTTCAGATGCCTCCATCAGTATCCTATGGAAATGACATGTGATGTTCAGATGCCTCCGTCAGTATCCTATGGATATGACGTGATATTCAGATGCCTTCATCAATATCCTATGGAAATAAAGTGTGATGTTCAGATGCCTCCATCAGTATTGTTTTCAAATGACATGTGATGTTCAGATGCCTCCATAAGTATCCTATGGAAATGACGTGATGTTCAGATGCCTCCATCAGTATTGTTTTCAAATGACATGTGATGTTCAGATGACTCCATCTGTATCCTATGGAAATGACATGTGATGTTCAGATGCCTCCATAGGTATCCTATGGAAATGACGTTATGTTCAGATGCCTCCATCAGAATCATATGGGAATGACATGTGATGTTCAGATGCCTCCATCAGTATCCTATGGAAATTAGATGTGATGTTCAGATGTATTCATCAGTTTCCTATGGAAATGACAAGTGATGTTCAGATGCCTCAATCAGCATCCTATGGAAATGATGTGATGTTCAGATGCCTCCATAAGTATCCAATGGAAATTAAGTGTGATGTTCAGATGCCTCCATCAGTATCCTATGGAAATGACATGTGATGTTCAGATGCCTCCATCAGCATCCTATGGAAATGATGTGATGTTCAGATGCCTCCATAAATATCCAATGGAAATTACATGTGATGTTCAGATGCCTCCATCAGTATCCTATGGAAATGACATGTGATGTTCAGATGCCTCCTCCATGGAAATGACATCTAATGTTCATATGCCTCCATCAGTATCCTATGGAAATGACAAGTGGTGTTCCGATGCCTCCATCAGTATTCTATTGAAATAACATTTGATGTTCAGATGCCTCCATCATTATCCTATGGAAATGACGTGATGTTCAGATGCCTCCGTCAGTATCCTATGGAAATGACGTGATATTCAGATGCCTCCTTCAGTATCCTATGGAAATGCTATGTGATGTTCAGATGCCTCCATCAGTATCCTATGGAAATGACATGTGATGTTCGGATGCCTCCGTTAGTATTCTATGGAAATTAAATCTAATGTTCATATGCCTCCATCAGTATCCTATGGAAATGACATGTGATGTTCAGATGCCTCCATCAGTTTCCTATTGAAATGACATTTGATGTTCAGATGCCTCCATCAGTATCCTATGGAAATGACATGTGATGTTCAGATGCCTATATCAGTATCCTATGGAAATGATATGTGATGTTCAGATGCCTCCATCAGTATCCTATGGAAATGACATGTGATGTTCAGATGCCTCCATTAGTACCCTATGTAAATGACATGTGATGTTCAGAATCCTCCATCAATATCCTATGGCAATAACAATGTATGTTCAGATGCCTCCATCAGTATCCTATGGAAATGACATGTGATGTTCAGATGCCTCCATCAGTATTGTTTTCAAATGACATGTGATGTTCAAATGCCTCCATCAGTATTCTATGGAAATGACGTGTGATGATCAGATGACTCCATCAGTATTGTTTTGAAATTACATGTGATGTTCAGATGCCTCCATCAGTATCCTATGGAAATGACATGTGATGTCCAAATGCCTCCATCAGTATGCTATGGAAATTATGTGATGTTCAGATGCCTCCACCAGTTTCCTATAGAAATTACATGATGTTCAGATGCCTCCATCAGTATCCTATGGAAATGACATGTGATGTTCAGATGCCTCCATCAGCATCCTATGGAAATGATGTGATGTTCAGATGCCTCCTTAAATATCCTATGGAAATTACATGTGATGTTCAGATGCCTCCATCAGTATCCTATGGAAATGACATGTGATGTTCAGATGCCTCCTCCATGGAAATGACATCTAATGTTCATATGCCTCCATCAGTATCCTATGGAAATGACAAGTGATGTTCCGATGCCTCATCAGTATTCTATTGAAATAACATTTGATGTTCAGATGCCTCCATCATTATCCTATGGAAATGACATGCGATGTTCAGATGCCTCCGTCAGTATCCTATGGAAATGACGTGATATTCAGATGCCTCCTTCAGTATCCTATTGAAATGCTATGTGATGTTCAGATGCCTCCATCAGTATCTTATGGAAATGACATGTGATGTTCAGATGCCTTCATCAATATCCTATGGAAATAAAGTGTAATGTTCAGATGCCTCCATCAGTATCCTATGGAAATGACAAGTGATGTTCAGATGCCTCCATCAGTATCCTATGGAAATAACATGTGATGTTCAGATGCCTCCATCAGTATCCTATGGAAATTACTTGTGATGTTCAGATGTGATGTTCAGATGCCTCCATCAATATCCTATGGAAATGACGTGATGTTCAGATGCCTCCATCAATATTGTTTTCAAATGACATGTGATGTTCAGATGTCTCCATCTGTATCCTATGGAAATGACATGAGATGTTCAGATGCCTCCATCGGTATCCTATGAAAATGACGTAATGTTCAGATGCCTCCATCAGAATCATATGGAAATGACATGTGATGTTCAGATGCCTCCATCAGTATCCTATTGAAATTAGATGTGATGTTCAGATGCATTCATCAGTATCCTATGGAAATGGCATGTGATGTTCAGATACCTCCATCAGTATCCTATGGAAATGACATGTGATGTTCAGATGCCTCCATCAGCATCCTATGGAAATGATGTGATGTTCAGAAGCCTCCATAAGTATCCAATGGAAATTAAGTGTGATGTTCAGATGCCTCCATCAGTATCCTATGGAAATGACATGTGATGTTCGGATGCCTCCGTTAGTATTCTATGGAAATGAAATCTAATGTTTATATGCCTCCATCAGTATCCTAAGGAAATGACATGTGATGTTCAGATGCCTCCAACAGTATCCTATTGAACTGACATTTGATGTTCAGATGCCTCCATCAGAATCCTATGGAAATGACATGTGATGTTCAGATGCCTATATCAGTATCCTATGGAAATGATTTGTGATGTTCAGATGCCTTCATCAGTATCCTATGGAAATGAAATGTGATGTTCAGATGCCTCCATTAGTACCCTATGTAAATGACATGTGATGTTCAGATGCCTCCATCAATATCCTATGGCAATTACAATGTATGTTCAGATGCCTCCATCAGTATCCTATGGAAATGACATGTGATGTTCAGATGCCTCCATCAGTATTGTTTTCAAATGACATGTGATGTTCAGATGCCTCCATCTGTATCCTATGGGAATTACTTGTGATGTTCAGATGCCTCCATCAGTATTATATGGAAATGACGTGTGATGATCAGATGCCTCCATCAGTATTGTTTTGAAATTACATGTGATGTTCAGTTTCCTCCATCAGTATCCTATGGAAATGACATGTGATGTTCAGATGCCTCCTCCATGGAAATGACATCTAATGTTCATATGCCTCCATCAGTATCCTATGGAAATGACAAGTGATGTTCCGATGCCTCCATCAGTATCCTATTGAAATAACATTTGATGTTCAGATGCCTCCATCAGTATCCTATGGAAATGACATGTGATGTTCAGATGCCTCCGTCAGTATCCTATGGATATGACGTGATATTCAGATGCCTTCATCAATATCCTATGGAAATAAAGTGTGATGTTCAGATGCCTCCATCAGTATCCTATGGAAATGACATGTGATGTTCAGATGCCTCCATCAGTATCCTATGGAAATTACTTGTGATGTTCAGATGTGATGTTCAGATGCCTCCATCAATATCCTATGGAAATGACGTGATGTTCAGATGCCTCCAACAGTATCCTATTGAACTGACATTTGATGTTCAGATGCCTCCATCAGAATCCTATGGAAATGACATGTGATGTTCAGATGCCTATATCAGTATCCTATGGAAATGATTTGTGATGTTCAGATGCCTTCATCAGTATCCTATGGAAATGACATGTGATGTTCAGATGCCTCCATTAGTACCCTATGTAAATGACATGTGATGTTCAGATGCCTCCATCAATATCCTATGGCAATTACAATGTATGTTCAGATGCCTCCATCAGTATCCTATGGAAATGACATGTGATGTTCAGATGCCTCCATCAGTATTGTTTTCAAATGACATGTGATGTTCAGATGCCTCCATCTGTATCCTATGGGAATTACTTGTGATGTTCAGATGCCTCCATCAGTATTATATGGAAATGACGTGTGATGATCAGATGCCGCCATCAGTATTGTTTTGAAATTACATGTGATGTTCAGTTTCCTCCATCAGTATCCTATGGAAATGACATGTGATGTTCAGATGCCTCCTCCATGGAAATGACATCTAATGTTCATATGCCTCCATCAGTATCCTATGGAAATGACAAGTGATGTTCCGATGCCTCCATCAGTATCCTATTGAAATAACATTTGATGTTCAGATGCCTCCATCAGTATCCTATGGAAATGACATGTGATGTTCAGATGCCTCCGTCAGTATCCTATGGATATGACGTGATATTCAGATGCCTTCATCAATATCCTATGGAAATAAAGTGTGATGTTCAGATGCCTCCATCAGTATCCTATGGAAATGACATGTGATGTTCAGATGCCTCCATCAGTATCCTATGGAAATTACTTGTGATGTTCAGATGTGATGTTCAGATGCCTCCATCAATATCCTATGGAAATGACGTGATGTTCAGATGCCTCCATCAGTATTGTTTTCAAATGACATGTGATGTTCAGATGCCTCCATAAGTATCCTATGGAAATGACGTGATGTTCAGATGCCTCCATCAGTATTGTTTTCAAATGACATGTGATGTTCAGATGACTCCATCTGTATCCTATGGAAATGACATGTGATGTTCAGATGCCTCCATCGGTATCCTATGGAAATGACGTAATGTTCAGATGCCTCCATCAGAATCATATGGGAATGACATGTGATGTTCAGATGCCTCCATCAGTATCCTATGGAAATTAGATGTGATGTTCAGATGTATTCATCAGTATCCTATGGAAATGACAAGTGATGTTCAGATGCCTCAATCAGCATCCTATGGAAATGATGTGATGTTCAGATGCCTCCATAAGTATCCAATGGAAATTAAGTGTGATGTTCAGATGCCTCCATCAGTATCCTATGGAAATGACATGTGATGTTCAGATGCCTCCATCAGCATCCTATGGAAATGATGTGATGTTCAGATGCCTCCATAAATATCCAATGGAAATTACATGTGATGTTCAGATGCCTCCATCAGTATCCTATGGAAATGACATGTGATGTTCAGATGCCTCCTCCATGGAAATGACATCTAATGTTCATATGCCTCCATCAGTATCCTATGGAAATGACAAGTGATGTTCCGATGCCTCCATCAGTATTCTATTGAAATAACATTTGATGTTCAGATGCCTCCATCATTATCCTATGGAAATGACGTGATGTTCAGATGCCTCCGTCAGTATCCTATGGAAATGACTTGATATTCAGATGCCTCCATCAGAATCATATGGAAATGACATGTGATGTTCAGATGCCTCCATCAGTATCCTATTGAAATTAGATGTGATGTTCAGATGCATTCATCAGTATCCTATGGAAATGGCATGTGATGTTCAGATACCTCCATCAGTATCCTATGGAAATGACATGTGATGTTCAGATGCCTCCATCAGCATCCTATGGAAATGATGTGATGTTCAGAAGCCTCCATAAGTATCCAATGGAAATTAAGTGTGATGTTCAGATGCCTCCATCAGTATCCTATGGAAATGACATGTGATGTTCGGATGCCTCCGTTAGTATTCTATGGAAATGAAATCTAATGTTTATATGCCTCCATCAGTATCCTAAGGAAATGACATGTGATGTTCAGATGCCTCCAACAGTATATTATTGAACCTACATTTGATGTTCAGATGCCTCCATCAGAATCCTATGGAAATGACATGTGATGTTCAGATGCCTATATCAGTATCCTATGGAAATGATTTGTGATGTTCAGATGCCTTCATCAGTATCCTATGGAAATGACATGTGATGTTCAGATGCCTCCATTAGTACCCTATGTAAATGACATGTGATGTTCAGATGCCTCCATCAATATCCTATGGCAATTACAATGTATGTTCAGATGCCTCCATCAGTATCCTATGGAAATGACATGTGATGTTCAGATGCCTCCACCAGTATTGTTTTCAAATGACATGTGATGTTCAGATGCCTCCATCTGTATCCTATGGGAATTACTTGTGATGTTCAGATGCCTCCATCAGTGTTATATGGAAATGACGTGTGATGATCAGATGCCTCCATCAGTATTGTTTTGAAATTACATGTGATGTTCAGTTTCCTCCATCAGTATCCTATGGAAATGACATGTGATGTTCAGATGCCTCCGTCAGTATCCTATGGATATGACGTGATATTCAGATGCCTTCATCAATATCCTATGGAAATAAAGTGTGATGTTCAGATGCCTCCATCAGTATCCTATGGAAATGACATGTGATGTTCAGATGCCTCCATCAGTATCCTATGGACATTACTTGTGATGTTCAGATGTGATGTTCAGATGCCTCCATCAATATCCTATGGAAATGACGTGATGTTCAGATGCCTCCATCAGTATTGTTTTCAAATGACATGTGATGTTCAGATGCCTCCATAAGTATCCTATGGAAATGACGTGATGTTCAGATGCCTCCATCAGTATTGTTTTCAAATGACATGTGATGTTCAGATGACTCCATCAGTATCCTATGGAAATGACAAGTGATGTTCCGATGCCTCCATCAGTATTCTATTGAAATAACATTTGATGTTCAGATGCCTCCATCATTATCCTATGGAAATGACGTGATGTTCAGATGCCTCCGTCAGTATCCTATGGAAATGACGTGATATACAGATGCCTCCATCAGAATCATATGGAAATGACATGTGATGTTCAGATGCCTCCATCAGTATCCTATTGAAATTAGATGTGATGTTCAGATGCATTCATCAGTATCCTATGGAAATGGCATGTGATGTTCAGATACCTCCATCAGTATCCTATGGAAATGACATGTGATGTTCAGATGCCTCCATCAGCATCCTATGGAAATGATGTGATGTTCAGAAGCCTACATAAGTATCCAATGGAAATTAAGTGTGATGTTCAGATGCCTCCATCAGTATCCTATGGAAATGACATGTGATGTTCGGATGCCTCCGTTAGTATTCTATGGAAATGAAATCTAATGTTTATATGCCTCCATCAGTATCCTAAGGAAATGACATGTGATGTTCAGATGCCTCCAACAGTATCCTATTGAACTGACATTTGATGTTCAGATGCCTCCATCAGAATCCTATGGAAATGACATGTGATGTTCAGATGCCTATATCAGTATCCTATGGAAATGATTTGTGATGTTCAGATGCCTTCATCAGTATCCTATGGAAATGACATGTGATGTTCAGATGCCTCCATTAGTACCCTATGTAAATGATATGTGATGTTCAGATGCCTCCATCAATATCCTATGGCAATTACAATGTATGTTCAGATGCCTCCATTAGTATCCTATGGAAATGACATGTGATGTTCAGATGCCTCCATCAGTATTGTTTTCAAATGACATGTGAAGTTCAGATGCCTCCATCTGTATCCTATGGGAATTACTTGTGATGTTCAGATGCCTCCATCAGTATTATATGGAAATGACGTGTGATGATCAGATGCCTCCATCAGTATTGTTTTGAAATTACATGTGATGTTCAGTTTCCTCCATCAGTATCCTATGGAAATGACATGTGATGTTCAGATGCCTCCTCCATGGAAATGACATCTAATGTTCATATGCCTCCATCAGTATCCTATGGAAATGACAAGTGATGTTCCGATGCCTCCATCAGTATCCTATTGAAATAACATTTGATGTTCAGATGCCTCCATCAGTATCCTATGGAAATGACATGTGATGTTCAGATGCCTCCGTCAGTATCCTATGGATATGACGTGATATTCAGATGCCTTCATCAATATCCTATGGAAATAAAGTGTGATGTTCAGATGCCTCCATCAGTATCCTATGGAAATGACATGTGATGTTCAGATGCCTCCATCAGTATCCTATGGAAATTACTTGTGATGTTCAGATGTGATGTTCAGATGCCTCCATCAATATCCTATGGAAATGACGTGATGTTCAGATGCCTCCAACAGTATCCTATTGAACTGACATTTGATGTTCAGATGCCTCCATCAGAATCCTATGGAAATGACATGTGATGTTCAGATGCCTATATCAGTATCCTATGGAAATGATTTGTGATGTTCAGATGCCTTCATCAGTATCCTATGGAAATGACATGTGATGTTCAGATGCCTCCATTAGTACCCTATGTAAATGACATGTGATGTTCAGATGCCTCCATCAATATCCTATGGCAATTACAATGTATGTTCAGATGCCTCCATCAGTATCCTATGGAAATGACATGTGATGTTCAGATGCCTCCATCAGTATTGTTTTCAAATGACATGTGATGTTCAGATGCCTCCATCTGTATCCTATGGGGAATTACTTGTGATGTTCAGATGCCTCCATCAGTATTATATGGAAATGACGTGTGATGATCAGATGCCGCCATCAGTATTGTTTTGAAATTACATGTGATGTTCAGTTTCCTCCATCAGTATCCTATGGAAATGACATGTGATGTTCAGATGCCTCCTCCATGGAAATGACATCTAATGTTCATATGCCTCCATCAGTATCCTATGGAAATGACAAGTGATGTTCCGATGCCTCCATCAGTATCCTATTGAAATAACATTTGATGTTCAGATGCCTCCATCAGTATCCTATGGAAATGACATGTGATGTTCAGATGCCTCCGTCAGTATCCTATGGATATGACGTGATATTCAGATGCCTTCATCAATATCCTATGGAAATAAAGTGTGATGTTCAGATGCCTCCATCAGTATCCTATGGAAATGACATGTGATGTTCAGATGCCTCCATCAGTATCCTATGGAAATTACTTGTGATGTTCAGATGTGATGTTCAGATGCCTCCCATCAATATCCTATGGAAATGACGTGATGTTCAGATGCCTCCATCAGTATTGTTTTCAAATGACATGTGATGTTCAGATGCCTCCATAAGTATCCTATGGAAATGACGTGATGTTCAGATGCCTCCATCAGTATTGTTTTCAAATGACATGTGATGTTCAGATGACTCCATCTGTATCCTATGGAAATGACATGTGATGTTCAGATGCCTCCATCGGTATCCTATGGAAATGACGTAATGTTCAGATGCCTCCATCAGAATCATATGGGAATGACATGTGATGTTCAGATGCCTCCATCAGTATCCTATGGAAATTAGATGTGATGTTCAGATGTATTCATCAGTATCCTATGGAAATGACAAGTGATGTTCAGATGCCTCAATCAGCATCCTATGGAAATGATGTGATGTTCAGATGCCTCCATAAGTATCCAATGGAAATTAAGTGTGATGTTCAGATGCCTCCATCAGTATCCTATGGAAATGACATGTGATGTTCAGATGCCTCCATCAGCATCCTATGGAAATGATGTGATGTTCAGATGCCTCCATAAATATCCAATGGAAATTACATGTGATGTTCAGATGCCTCCATCAGTATCCTATGGAAATGACATGTGATGTTCAGATGCCTCCTCCATGGAAATGACATCTAATGTTCATATGCCTCCATCAGTATCCTATGGAAATGACAAGTGATGTTCCGATGCCTCCATCAGTATTCTATTGAAATAACATTTGATGTTCAGATGCCTCCATCATTATCCTATGGAAATGACGTGATGTTCAGATGCCTCCGTCAGTATCCTATGGAAATGACTTGATATTCAGATGCCTCCATCAGAATCATATGGAAATGACATGTGATGTTCAGATGCCTCCATCAGTATCCTATTGAAATTAGATGTGATGTTCAGATGCATTCATCAGTATCCTATGGAAATGGCATGTGATGTTCAGATACCTCCATCAGTATCCTATGGAAATGACATGTGATGTTCAGATGCCTCCATCAGCATCCTATGGAAATGATGTGATGTTCAGAAGCCTCCATAAGTATCCAATGGAAATTAAGTGTGATGTTCAGATGCCTCCATCAGTATCCTATGGAAATGACATGTGATGTTCGGATGCCTCCGTTAGTATTCTATGGAAATGAAATCTAATGTTTATATGCCTCCATCAGTATCCTAAGGAAATGACATGTGATGTTCAGATGCCTCCAACAGTATCCGATTGAACCTACATTTGATGTTCAGATGCCTCCATCAGAATCCTATGGAAATGACATGTGATGTTCAGATGCCTATATCAGTATCCTATGGAAATGATTTGTGATGTTCAGATGCCTTCATCAGTATCCTATGGAAATGACATGTGATGTTCAGATGCCTCCATTAGTACCCTATGTAAATGACATGTGATGTTCAGATGCCTCCATCAATATCCTATGGCAATTACAATGTATGTTCAGATGCCTCCATCAGTATCCTATGGAAATGACATGTGATGTTCAGATGCCTCCACCAGTATTGTTTTCAAATGACATGTGATGTTCAGATGCCTCCATCTGTATCCTATGGGAATTACTTGTGATGTTCAGATGCCTCCATCAGTATTATATGGAAATGACGTGTGATGATCAGATGCCTCCATCAGTATTGTTTTGAAATTACATGTGATGTTCAGTTTCCTCCATCAGTATCCTATGGAAATGACATGTGATGTTCAGATGCCTCCGTCAGTATCCTATGGATATGACGTGATATTCAGATGCCTTCATCAATATCCTATGGAAATAAAGTGTGATGTTCAGATGCCTCCATCAGTATCCTATGGAAATGACATGTGATGTTCAGATGCCTCCATCAGTATCCTATGGACATTACTTGTGATGTTCAGATGTGATGTTCAGATGCCTCCATCAATATCCTATGGAAATGACGTGATGTTCAGATGCCTCCATCAGTATTGTTTTCAAATGACATGTGATGTTCAGATGCCTCCATAAGTATCCTATGGAAATGACGTGATGTTCAGATGCCTCCATCAGTATTGTTTTCAAATGACATGTGATGTTCAGATGACTCCATCAGTATCCTATGGAAATGACAAGTGATGTTCCGATGCCTCCATCAGTATTCTATTGAAATAACATTTGATGTTCAGATGCCTCCATCATTATCCTATGGAAATGACGTGATGTTCAGATGCCTCCGTCAGTATCCTATGGAAATGACGTGATATACAGATGCCTCCATCAGAATCATATGGAAATGACATGTGATGTTCAGATGCCTCCATCAGTATCCTATTGAAATTAGATGTGATGTTCAGATGCATTCATCAGTATCCTATGGAAATGGCATGTGATGTTCAGATACCTCCATCAGTATCCTATGGAAATGACATGTGATGTTCAGATGCCTCCATCAGCATCCTATGGAAATGATGTGATGTTCAGAAGCCTACATAAGTATCCAATGGAAATTAAGTGTGATGTTCAGATGCCTCCATCAGTATCCTATGGAAATGACATGTGATGTTCGGATGCCTCCGTTAGTATTCTATGGAAATGAAATCTAATGTTTATATGCCTCCATCAGTATCCTAAGGAAATGACATGTGATGTTCAGATGCCTCCAACAGTATCCTATTGAACTGACATTTGATGTTCAGATGCCTCCATCAGAATCCTATGGAAATGACATGTGATGTTCAGATGCCTATATCAGTATCCTATGGAAATGATTTGTGATGTTCAGATGCCTTCATCAGTATCCTATGGAAATGACATGTGATGTTCAGATGCCTCCATTAGTACCCTATGTAAATGATATGTGATGTTCAGATGCCTCCATCAATATCCTATGGCAATTACAATGTATGTTCAGATGCCTCCATCAGTATCCTATGGAAATGACATGTGATGTTCAGATGCCTCCATCAGTATTGTTTTCAAATGACATGTGAAGTTCAGATGCCTCCATCTGTATCCTATGGGAATTACTTGTGATGTTCAGATGCCTCCATCAGTATTATATGGAAATGACGTGTGATGATCAGATGCCTCCATCAGTATTGTTTTGAAATTACATGTGATGTTCAGTTTCCTCCATCAGTATCCTATGGAAATGACATGTGATGTTCAGATGCCTCCTCCATGGAAATGACATCTAATGTTCATATGCCTCCATCAGTATCCTATGGAAATGACAAGTGATGTTCCGATGCCTCCATCAGTATCCTATTGAAATAACATTTGATGTTCAGATGCCTCCATCAGTATCCTATGGAAATGACATGTGATGTTCAGATGCCTCCGTCAGTATCCTATGGATATGACGTGATATTCAGATGCCTTCATCAATATCCTATGGAAATAATGTGTGATGTTCAGATGCCTCCATCAGTATCCTATGGAAATGACATGTGATGTTCAGATGCCTCCATCAGTATCCTATGGAAATTACTTGTGATGTTCAGATGTGATGTTCAGATGCCTCCATCAATATCCTATGGAAATGACGTGATGTTCAGATGCCTCCATCAGTATTGTTTTCAAATGACATGTGATGTTCAGATGCTCCCATAAGTATCCTATGGAAATGACGTGATGTTCAGATGCCTCCATCAGTATTGTTTTCAAATGACATGTGATGTTCAGATGACTCCATCAGTATCCTATGGAAATGACAAGTGATGTTCCGATGCCTCCATCAGTATTCTATTGAAATAACATTTGATGTTCAGATGCCTCCATCATTATCCTATGGAAATGACGTGATGTTCAGATGCCTCCGTCAGTATCCTATGGAAATGACGTGATATTCAGATGCCTCCATCAGAATCATATGGAAATGACATGTGATGTTCAGATGCCTCCATCAGTATCCTATTGAAATTAGATGTGATGTTCAGATGCATTCATCAGTATCCTATGGAAATGGCATGTGATGTTCAGATACCTCCATCAGTATCCTATGGAAATGACATGTGATGTTCAGATGCCTCCATCAGCATCCTATGGAAATGATGTGATGTTCAGAAGCCTCCATAAGTATCCAATGGAAATTAAGTGTGATGTTCAGATGCCTCCATCAATATCCTATGGAAATGACGTTATGTTCAGATGCCTCCATCAGTATTGTTTTCAAATGACATGTGATGTTCAGATGCCTCCATAAGTATCCTATGGAAATGACGTGATGTTCAGATGCCTCCATCAGTATTGTTTTCAAATGACATGTGATGTTCAGATGACTCCATCTGTATCCTATGGAAATGACATGTGATGTTCAGATGCCTCCATCGGTATCCTATGGAAATGACGTAATGTTCAGATGCCTCCATCAGAATCATATGGGAATGACATGTGATGTTCAGATGCCTCCATCAGTATCCTATGGAAATTAGATGTGATGTTCAGATGTATTCATCAGTATCCTATGGAAATGACAAGTGATGTTCAGATGCCTCAATCAGCATCCTATGGAAATGATGTGATGTTCAGATGCCTCCATAAGTATCCAATGGAAATTAAGTGTGATGTTCAGATGCCTCCATCAGTATCCTATGGAAATTAAATGTGATGTTCAGATGCCTCCATCAGCATCCTATGGAAATGATGTGATGTTCAGATGCCTCCATAAATATCCAATGGAAATTACATGTGATGTTCAGATGCCTCCATCAGTATCCTATGGAAATGACATGTGATGTTCAGATGCCTCCTCCATGGAAATGACATCTAATGTTCATATGCCTCCATCAGTATCCTATGGAAATGACAAGTGATGTTCCGATGCCTCCATCAGTATTCTATTGAAATAACATTTGATGTTCAGATGCCTCCATCATTATCCTATGGAAATGACGTGATGTTCAGATGCCTCCGTCAGTATCCTATGGAAATGACGTGATATTCAGATGCCTCCTTCAGTATCCTATGGAAATGACATGTGATGTTCAGATGCCTCCATCAGTATCTTATGGAAATGACATGTGATGTTCAGATGCCTTCATCAATATCCTATGGAAATAAAGTGTGATGTTCAGATGCCTCCATCAGTATCCTATGGAAATGACAAGTGATGTTCAGATGCCTCCATCAGTATCCTATGGAAATGACATGTGATGTTCAGATGCCTCCATCAGTATCCTATGGAAATTACTTGTGATGTTCAGATGTGATGTTCAGATGCCTCCATCAATATCCTATGGAAATGACGTGATGTTCAAATGCCTCCATCAGTATTGTTTTCAAATGACATGTGATGTTCAGATGTCTCCATCTGTATCCTATGGAAATGACATGTGATGTTCAGATGCCTCCATCGGTATCCTATGAAAATGACGTAATGTTCAGATGCCTCCATCAGAATCATATGGAAATGACATGTGATGTTCAGATGCCTCCATCAGTATCCTATTGAAATTAGATGTGATGTTCAGATGCATTCATCAGTATCCTATGGAAATGGCATGTGATGTTCAGATACCTCCATCAGTATCCTATGGAAATGACATGTGATGTTCAGATGTCTCCATCAGCATCCTATGGAAATTATGTGATGTTCAGAAGCCTCCATAAGTATCCAATGGAAATTAAGTGTGATGTTCAGATGCCTCCATCAGTATCATATGGAAATGACATGTGATGTTCGGATGCCTCCGTTAGTATTCTATGGAAATTAAATCTAATGTTTATATGCCTCCATCAGTATCCTAAGGAAATGACATGTGATGTTCAGATGCCTCCAACAGTATCCTATTGAACTGACATTTGATGTTCAGATGCCTCCATCAGAATCCTATGGAAATGACATGTGATGTTCAGATGCCTATATCAGTATCCTATGGAAATGATTTGTGATGTTCAGATGCCTTCATCAGTATCCTATGGAAATGACATGTGATGTTCAGATGCCTCCATTAGTACCCTATGTAAATGACATGTGATGTTCAGATGCCTCCATCAATATCCTATGGCAATTACAATGTATGTTCAGATGCCTCCATCAGTATCCTATAGAAATGAAATGTGATGTTCAGATGCCTCCATCAGTATCCTATGGAAATGACATGTGATGTTCAGATGCCTCCATCAGTATTGTTTTCAAATGACATGTGATGTTCAGATGCCTCCATCTGTATCCTATGGGAATTACTTGTGATGTTCAGATGCCTCCATCAGTATTATATGGAAATGACGTGTGATGATCAGATGCCTCCATCAGTATTGTTTTGAAATTACATGTGATGTTCAGTTTCCTCCATCAGTATCCTATGGAAATGACATGTGATGTTCAGATGCCTCCTCCATGGAAATAACATCTAATGTTCATATGCCTCCATCAGTATCCTATGGAAATGACAAGTGATGTTCCGATGCCTCCATCAGTATCCTATTGAAATAACATTTGATGTTCAGATGCCTCCATCAGTATCCTATGGAAATGACATGTGATGTTCAGATGCCTCCGTCAGTATCCTATGGATATGACGTGATATTCAGATGCCTTCATCAATATCCTATGGAAATAAAGTGTGATGTTCAGATGCCTCCATCAGTATCCTATGGAAATGACATGTGATGTTCAGATGCCTCCATCAGTATCCTATGGAAATTACTTGTGATGTTCAGATGTGATGTTCAGATGCCTCCATCAATATCCTATGGAAATGACGTGATGTTCAGATGCCTCCATCAGTATTGTTTTCAAATGACATGTGATGTTCAGATGCCTCCATAAGTATCCTATGGAAATGACGTGATGTTCAGATGCCTCCATCAGTATTGTTTTCAAATGACATGTGATGTTCAGATGACTCCATCTGTATCCTATGGAAATGACATGTGATGTTCAGATGCCTCCATCGGTATCCTATGGAAATGACGTAATGTTCAGATGCCTCCATCAGAATCATATGGGAATGACATGTGATGTTCAGATGCCTCCATCAGTATCCTATGGAAATTAGATGTGATGTTCAGATGTATTCATCAGTATCCTATGGAAATGACAAGTGATGTTCAGATGCCTCAATCAGCATCCTATGGAAATGATGTGATGTTCAGATGCCTCCATAAGTATCCAATGGAAATTAAGTGTGATGTTCAGATGCCTCCATCAGTATCCTATGGAAATGACATGTGATGTTCGGATGCCTCCGTTAGTATTCTATGGAAATGAAATCTAATGTTCATATGCCTCCATCAGTATCCTATGGAAATGACATTTGATGTTCAGATGCCTCCATCAGTATCCTATGCAAATGACATGTGATGTTCAGATGCCTATATCAGTATCCTATGGAAATGATATGTGATGTTCAGATGCCTCCATCAATATCCTATTGCAATTACAATGTATGTTCAGATGCCTCCATCAGTATCCTATGGAAATGACATGTGATGTTCAGATGCCTCCATCAGTTTCCTATTGAAATGACATGTGATGTTCAGATGCCTATATCAGTATCCTATGGAAATGATATGTGATGTTCAGATGCCTCCATCAGTATCCTATGGAAATGACATGTGATGTTCAGATGCCTCCATTAGTACCCTATGTAAATGACATGTGATGTTCAGATTCCTCCATCAATATCCTATGGCAATTACAATGTATGTTCAGATGCCTCCATCAGTATCCTATGGAAATGACATGTGATGTTCAGATGCCTCCATCAGTATCCTATGGAAATGACATGTGATGTTCAGATGCCTCCATCAGTATTGTTTTCAAATGACATGTGATGTTCAAATGCCTCCATCAGTATTCTATGGAAATGACGTGTGATGATCAGATGCCTCCATCAGTATTGTTTTGAAATTACATTTGATGTTCAGATGCCTCCTTCAGTATCCTATGGAAATGACATGTGATGTTCAAATGCCTCCATCAGTATGCTATGGAAATTATGTGATGTTCAGATGCCTCCACCAGTTTCCTATGGAAATTACATGATGTTCAGATGCCTGCATCAGTATCCTATGGAAATGACATGTGATGTTCAGATGCCTCCATCAGCATCCTATGGAAATGATGTGATGTTCAGATGCCTCCATAAATATCCAATGGAAATTACATGTGATGTTCAGATGCCTCCATCAGTATCCTATGGAAATGACATGTGATGTTCAGATGCCTCCTCCATGGAAATGACATCTAATGTTCATATGCCTCCATCAGTATCCTATGGAAATGACAAGTGATGTTCCGATGCCTCCATCAGTATCCTATTGAAATAACATTTGATGTTCAGATGCCTCCATCAGTATCCTATGGAAATGACATGTGATGTTCAGATGCCTCCGTCAGTATCCTATGGATATGACGTGATATTCAGATGCCTTCATCAATATCCTATGGAAATAAAGTGTGATGTTCAGATGCCTCCATCAGTATCCTATGGAAATGACATGTGATGTTCAGATGCCTCCATCAGTATCCTATGGAAATTACTTGTGATGTTCAGATGTGATGTTCAGATGCCTCCATCAATATCCTATGGAAATGACGTGATGTTCAGATGCCTCCATCAGTATTGTTTTCAAATGACATGTGATGTTCAGATGCCTCCATAAGTATCCTATGGAAATGACGTGATGTTCAGATGCCTCCATCAGTATTGTTTTCAAATGACATGTGATGTTCAGATGACTCCATCTGTATCCTATGGAAATGACATGTGATGTTCAGATGCCTCCATCAGAATCATATGGAAATGAAATGTGATGTTCAGATGCCTCCATCAGTATCCTATGGAAATTAGATGTGATGTTCAGATGTATTCATCAGTATCCTATGGAAATGACAAGTGATGTTCAGATGCCTCAATCAGCATCCTATGGAAATGATTTGATGTTCAGATGCCTCCATAAGTATCCAATGGAAATGAAATGTGATGTTCAGATGCCTCCATCAGTATCCTATGGAAATGACATGTGATGTTCGGATGCCTCCGTTAGTATTCTATGGAAATGAAATCTAATGTTCATATGCCTCCATCATTATCCTATGGAAATGACATGTGATGTTTAGATGCCTCAATCAGTATCCTATTGAAATGACATTTGATGTTCAGATGCCTCCATCAGTATCCTATGGAAATGACATGTGATGTTCAGATGCCTATATCAGTATCCTATGGAAATGATATGTGATGTTCAGATGCCTCCATCAATATCCTATGGCAATTACAATGTATGTTCAGATGCCTCCATCTGTATCCTATGGAAATGACATGTGATGTTCAGATGCCTCCATCAGAATCATATGGAAATGAAATGTGATGTTCAGATGCCTCCATCAGTATCCTATGGACATTAGATGTGATGTTCAGATGTATTCATCAGTATCCTATGGAAATGACAAGTGATGTTCAGATGCCTCAATCAGCATCCTATGGAAATGATTTGATGTTCAGATGCCTCCATAAGTATCCAATGGAAATGAAATGTGATGTTCAGATGCCTCCATCAGTATCCTATGGAAATGACATGTGATGTTCGGATGCCTCCGTTAGTATTCTATGGAAATGAAATCTAATGTTCATATGCCTCCATCATTATCCTATGGAAATGACATGTGATGTTTAGATGCCTCAATCAGTATCCTATTGAAATGACATTTGATGTTCAGATGCCTCCATCAGTATCCTATGGAAATGACATGTGATGTTCAGATGCCTATATCAGTATCCTATGGAAATGATATGTGATGTTCAGATGCCTCCATCAATATCCTATGGCAATTACAATGTATGTTCAGATGCCTCCATCAGTATCCTATGGAAATGACATGTGATGTTCAGTTGCCTCCATCAGTATCCTATGGAAATGACATGTGATGTTCAGATGCCTCCATCAGTATTGTTTTCAAATGACATGTGATGTTCAGATGCCTCCATCTGTATCCTATGGGAATTACTTGTGATGTTCAGATGCCTCCATCAGTATTCTATGGAAATGACGTGTGATGATCAGATGCCTCCATCAGTATTGTTTTGAAATTACATGTGATGTTCAGATGCCTCCATCAGTATCCTATGGAAATTACGTGATGTTCAGATGCCTCCATCAGTATTGTTTTCAAATTACATGTGATGTTCAGATGCCTCCATAAGTATCCTATGGAAATGACGTGATGTTCAGATGCCTCCATCAGTATTGTTTTCAAATGACATGTGATGTTCAGATGTCTCCATCTGTATCCTATGGAAATGACATGTGATGTTCAGATGCCTCCATCGGTATCCTATGGAAATGACGTAATGTTCAGATGCCTCCATCAGAATCATATGGAAATCACATGTGATGTTCAGATGCCTCCATCAGTATCCTATGGAAATTAGATGTGATGTTCAGATGCATTCATCAGTATCCTATGGAAATGACATGTGATGTTCAGATGCCTCCATCAGCAACCTATGGAAATGATGTGATGTTCAGATGCCTCCATAAGTATCCAATGGAAATTAAGTGTGATATTCAGATGCCTCCATCAGTATCCTATGGAAATGACATGTGATGTTCAGATGCCTCCACCAGTATCCTATTGAAATGACACGTGATGTTCAGATGCCTATATCAGTATCCTATGGAACTTATATATGATGTTCAGATGCCTCCATCAGTATCCTATGGAAATGACATGTGATGTTCAGATGCCTCCATTAGTACCCTATGTAAATGACATGTGATATTCAGATGCCCCCAACAATATCCTATGGCAATTACAATGTATGTTCAGATGCCTCCATCAGTATCCTATGGAAATGACATGTGATGTTCAGATGCCTCCATCAGTATTGTTTTCAAATGACATGTGATGTTCAGATGCCTCCATCTGTATCCTATGGGAATTGCTTGTGATGTTCAGATGCCTCCATCAGTATTCTATGGAAATGACGTGTGATGATCAGATGCCTCCATCAGTATTGTTTTGAAATTACATGTGATGTTCAGATGCCTCCATCTGTATCCTATGGGAATTGCTTGTGATGTTTAGATGCCTCCATCAGTATTCTATGGAAATGACGTGTGATGATCAGATGCCTCCATCAGTATTGTTTTGAAATTACATGTGATGTTCAGATGCCTCCATCAGTATTCTATGGAAATGACATGTGATGTTCAAATGCCTCCATCAGTATGCTATGGAAATTATGTGATGTTCAGATGCCTCCACCAGTTTCCTATGGAAATTACATGATGTTCAGATGCCTCCATCAGTATGCTATGGAAATGACATGTGATGTTCAGATGCCTCCATCAGCATCCTATGGAAATGATGTGATGTTCAGATGCCTCCATAAGTATCCAATGGAAATTACATGTGATGTTCAGATGCCTCCTCCATGGAAATGACATCTAATGTTCAGATGCCTCCATCAGTATTCTATGGAAATGATGTGTGATGATCAGATGCCTCCATCAGTATTGTTTTGAAATTACATGTGATGTTCAGATGCCTCCATCAGTATGCTATGGAAATGACATGTGATGTTCAGATGCCTCCATCAGCATCCTATGGAAATGATGTGATGTTCAGATGCCTCCATCAGTATCCTATGGAAATGACAAGTGATGTTCCGATGCCTCCATCAGTATCCTATGGAAATGACATGTGATGTTCAGATGCCTCCGTCAGTATCCTATGGAAATGATGTGATATTCAGATGCCTCCTTCAGTATCCTATGGAAATGCTATGTGATGTTCAGATGCCTCCATCAGTATGTTATGGAAATGACATGTGATGTTCAAATGCCTTCATCAATATCCTATGGAAATAAAGTGTGATGTTCAGATGCCACCATCAGTATCCTATGGAAATGACAAGTGATGTTCAGATGCCTCCATCAGTATCCTATGGAAATGACATGTGATGTTCAGATGCCTCCATCAGTATCCTATGGAAATTACTTGTGATGTTCAGATGTGATGTTCAGATGCCTCCATCAATATCATATGGAAATGACGTGATGTTCAGATGCCTCCATCAGTATTGTTTTCAAATGACATGTGATGTTCAGATGCCTCCATAAGTATCCTATGGAAATGACGTGATGTTCAGATGCCTCCATCAGTATTGTTTTCAAATGACATGTGATGTTCAGATGTCTCCATCTGTATCCTATGGAAATGACATGTGATGTTCAGATGCCTCCATCGGTATCCTATGGAAATGACGTATGATTTTCAGATGCCTCCGTCTGTATCCTATGGAAATGACATGTGATGTTCAGATGCCTCCATCAGTATTGTTTCGAAATGACATGTGATGTTCAGATGCCTCCATCAGTTTCCTGTGGAAATTACATGATGTTCAGATGCCTCCGTCTGTATCCTATGGAAATGACATGTGATGTTCAGATGCCTCCATCAGTATCCTATGGAAATGACATGTGATGTTCAGATGCCTCCTTCAGTATGCTATGGAAATGACGTGATGTTCAGATGCCTCCGTCAGTGTCCTATGGAAATGACATGTTATGGATTGGTGGTCATTAGGTCATGATGTGATTGGTTGCCTGGCCAGAAGGAAACAGACAGTCCGTTGTCACACAGGGCCCTGGTCAAAAGTAGTGTACTGAAAAGGGAATTCGGTGTCATTTGGCATGGAGAAGTGCTCTGTTTGTTTTCACACAGAATTATTCGACCATCCATGACAGACAGAGATAGTTAGAGATAGCTATAGCACAACAGATCTGTGCTGTAATGCTGTAAGGTAATAACTCATTCAGCTCTTATGGATGGAAAGAGACAAGACATTTAACTTCTTCACTCCTTGTTTCATGGCTCCCATCCCCCTCTGTCTCACATGCTATTGGAGACAGAGAGTGTAGCATAGCGTGCGTCTGTAGTGTGGTGGTTCGGAGGGCAGGAGACAAGAAAGATTGTGTCCCAAATGGCACCAAATTCCCTGTTCACTGAAATACCTACATAACGTACTACGTAGGGAATAGGGTGCCATTTGGGACGCACTCAGGAATGTCATTGGGATGGCGAGCGCGAACCGAGCAGAGCAGGGTGGCGTGCCTATATTAGGGCCACATCAATATCTGATTAATAATGCAGCAGGCCTAGACTGGGCATTCTATAGGGTTTCAGCTAGCTTGTTGTTTTGTTAACTATATTCATCATGGAATGGAATGGATGGATCAGTCCATTAGGCTGGGCTAGGCTGATTTAGGGTTGGGCTGGGGTGGGCTGGGGGTTGGGCTGGGTTAGGGTTGGGTTAGGGTTGGGGTTGGGCTGGGGTGGGCTGGGGTTGGACTAGGGTTGGGGCTGGGTTAGGGCTGGGCTGGGGCTGGACTAGGGTTGGGGCTGGGTTGGGGCTGGGCTGGGGCTGGACAAGGGTTGGGTGGGGCTGGGTTAGGGCTGGGCTGGGGCTGGACTAGGGTTGGGGCTAGGGTTGGGGCTGGGTTGGGGCTGGGCTAGGGTTGGGTGGGGCTGGGTTGGGGCAGGGTTGGGGCTGGGATGGGGTTGGGTGGGGCTGGGCTGGGGTTGGGGCTGGGCTAGGGTTGGGTGGGGCTGGGTTGGGGCTGGGTTGGGGCTGGGCTAGGGTTGGGGCTGGGTTGGGGCTGGGCTAGGGTTGGGTGGGGCTGGGTTGGGATGGGTTGGGGCTGGGCTAGGGTTGGGTGGGGCTGGGTTGGGATGGGTTGGGGCTGGGATGGGGTAGGGTTGGGCTGGGTTAGAGTTGGACTGGGCTGGGTTGGGGCTGGGCTGGGCTGGGTTGGGGCTGGGCTGGGGCTGGGCTGGGCTGGGTTGGGGCTGGGTTGGGGCTGGGCTGGGTTGGGGCTGGGCTGGGGCTGGGCTCGGCATCACAGCTGTAAATGTAGGGCGGCCTGAGAAGAGTAAGTGAAAGGAACTAGCGGTCTGAGGTGAAGTTAACCCTTCACTTCAACAGGACAGGAATGCCTAGGGTTGCACATTTCCGGTACATTTCCCAAAATGCCCAGGTTTTCCTGCTGATTTCCCCCCTCGTCTAACCGGGATTTCTGGAAAACCTGGGAATTTTGGGGAAGTTGACGTAAATGTGCAACCCCTAGGAGCACCTGAAGTGGAGGCTCTGCCAGACTGGCAGCTCAGCTGCTGGGTATTTCCAAAGATCGACCCTCCTGCCCACAGTCCACCAAGCGTCTGTCCGCCTTCATGTCCTGAAGGAAAGTTTAACGGCTAACCTGTCTGTCTTGTACACGTTTCAAATGCTCAGCTCAACACAGGGGAGCCAAATGTGAAGCCAACCGAATATGAAGAATCAGCGGTACAAACCGGCCATCAGAGCTGGGAATTACCAGGGACCTCACAATACGACATTGTCACCATACTTCTTTGCCGATACGATATGTATTCCGATTCTCACGCTTCTAACGATTCTATATGTATTGTGATTCGATACTGTGATTCTATTGCGATTTGATGTTCCAAACATATTGCTCACTGTACTGTTTGTCTGCTGCAGAGAGACGAGAGAGAGCATGAGAAAACGAGTTTTGATCAGTCAGGGAAATAAAAGCGCTGACAACATGTTGGCTCACTATTTAAAAAGAAGATGGAGAACAAGCAATAGAATGAAAAATAAAAGGAGTTTTTGGAGCAGGTACATCTGACTAGCGTTAGCTAACGCTACCTAGCAAAACAATTGACAAATCGATACTTGGAGTCAAAGTATCGATATGACATCGTCCAAAAATAATATTGCAAACTGTATACATTTTTCCCTCCATCACTACTGGTCATGCTACTCAAAGCACAATGCACGTAATATGTGTACTGGTTATGAAATAGACTAGTCTACCTTAACTGGTTATAGAATAGGCTAAGCTACCTATACTGGTTATAAAACAGGCTAGGCTAACTATACTGGTTATAGAACAGGCTAGGCTAACTATACTGGTTATAGAATAGGCTAGGCTACCTACACTGGTTATTGAATAGGCTAGGCTACCTATACTGGTTATAGAACAGGCTAGGCTAACTATACTGGTTATAGAACAGGCTAGGCTAACTATACTGGTTATAGAACAGGCTATGCTAACAATACTGGTTATAGAACAGGCTAGGCTACCTACACTGGTTATAGAATAGGCTAGGCTACCTACACTGGTTATAGAACAGGCCAGGCTAACTATATTGGTTATAGAACAGGCTAGGCTAACTATACTGGTTATAGAACAGGCTAGGCTACCTATACTGGTTATAGAACAGGCTAGGCTACCTATACTGGTTATAGAACAGGCTAGGCTAACTATACTGGTTATAGAACAGGCTAGGCTACCTACACTGGTTATAGAACAGGCTAGGCTAACTATACTGGTTATAGAACAGGCTAGGCTATCTATACTGGTTATAGAACAGGCTAGGCTAACTATACTGGTTATAGAACAGGCTAGGCTACCTATACTGGTTATAGAACAGGCTAGGCTACCTATACTGGTTATAGAACAGGCTAGGCTAACTATACTGGTTATAGAACAGGCTAGGCTACCTACACTGGTTATAGAACAGGCTAGGCTAACTATACTGGTTATAGAACAGGCTAGGCTATCTATACTGGTTATAGAACAGGCTAGGCTAACTATACTGGTTATAGAACAGGCTAGGCTAACTATACTGGTTATAGAACAGGCTAGGCTACCTACACTGGATCAATTAGCTGACGATCAATACAAGAAACAATTGGGTTTAATATTATCTGGCCTCCTAGCCCTTTCAATATGATTCTTTTCAAGGAAAATATACATCTCATTCTCAACACATATTATATCAAACCAATCTGGATGTCTCTGATAGGCTA